>NW_028236150.1:0-6132 GCF_977035675.1 Penaeus japonicus | reverse complement strand
GAGTCAACGATTAACTTATGTCTAATGATGACGACGAAAGGCATTCTGGGAAATATATTTTTCGCTCGCGTTTTAAGGTTTTTTTTTTTTTTTTTTTTTTTCTTGCGGCTATATAGTCTTCCGTATTAACATTGCAGGAGTTGAGGATGACAAAGTAACGTACTTAGATGCACATATGTGTGTGTGTTGTGTTGTTAATGCATATTTGTACATAATATACATTTATATTTACATATATTTAAAGATATGTGTCTTTTTATATATTGTATATATATACTCATATATATATAGTTTTATCGAGTTGGAATATATATATTTTTATATATTATTTAGAATTATATATTTTTTTATAATACACACACACACACACACACACACACACACACTACCAACACACTCACACACACGCGCGCGCGCGGCATAATTATATATTTATATTTATATATATTTAGATATATATATATATATATATATTATTATATATTTATTTTTATATATATATATATTATTTAATTATATATATATATATATTTATTATTACATATAAGTTATATATACCATATTTTTTATATATATTATTATTATATATTATATATATATATATTTATATTTATATATTAATAATGATATTTTATATATATATATAATATATATATATATATATATATATATATATGTATATATTTGTATGTATATATATATATAGAGATATATATATATTTATTATATATATTTATATAATTATTTATTTATATTAATTTTTATATATATATATTATATATTTATACAAATAACTAAATCGCATAACTGAAATTCCAGAATGTTAAGTCCCTTCCCCCTGTAATGAGTACCTCTAATACTGAACCGGTGGATATCAGAACAGGTTCACACACATCGCTCATGCTGTATCGGGGTATCCGGCTGGATTCAGTTTACAGTCGCGAGGATTCCAGCTTCGTTCTCTAGGGTGGCGGGTCTTGAAGGAGGAGAAGCTGTGTGTGGGTGGGGAAAAATACTCTTAGTTTGTAATACATAATATATGTATTAATGCATACACATAAAGAGACAGACACACACACACACACAAATATTTATATATACATATATATATATATATATATATATTTTATATATATATTATATATATATATATATATTATAGATATATATCTTTATGTTGATGTTTGTTATTTATTTTTATTTATATGTATGTATAAATATTTATTTTGTATTTGGATATATATACACTATATATATATATATATATTATATAAATATATTTTTATATTTTTATATTATATATATATATATTATATTATATATATATATATATGTTACGTCATGCTGATAGTTGCCTAATGTGAACATTAGCCAAACTTGTTGCTAATGTTTATATTGTGCAAAAACCTACCTAACTAACCTAACTAACCTGGACGTAACCTAACTAACATTTTTCCCAATGTAAACATTAGGCATCTAGTTCATTGAGCGTAACATTTTTTATATATATATATTCTATATATAATATATAGATTTATATATATATATATATATATTTATATATATATATATGTGTGTGTGTGTGTGTGAGGTGTTGTGTATATATATATAATATACATTGATATATAGATAGAATATGATAGATAGATTGATAGATAGAGGTAGATAGATTGATATATCTATATATAAATATACAATATATATATATATAGATAGATGATTGATAGATAGAATAGGGGAAAATTTTGTAGATAGTTGATAGATAGATAGATAGATAGATTGGATATATACATATAAATATTATATTTTATATATATATATATATATAATATAGTATATTTATATATATATATAATTCATATATACATATTATTATATATATATATATATAGATATATATATATTATATATTTACTTTATTTATATATATATAGACATTTATATTTACATATATATATATTATTTATAATTTTATATATATATATATGTATATATATATATTTATATATTTATATATATTATATTTATATATATAGGTATATATATGTATATATATGTAATATATGTGTATTGAGGTATATTTATATATATATATATATATATATATATATATATATATATATTATGTATGTTATATATGTTTGTATATATTTATATATTATATATATTTATAGATATATATATAATGCCTATATAATATATTTGTATATATATGTATGTAGGTATATATTTATCCATATATGTATATATATATATTATATATAATATATAATATTATATATATATATATTTATATAAAAAAAATATATTGGTATATATATATTATTTATATTTAT
Organism: Penaeus japonicus; assembly: GCF_977035675.1. NCBI lineage: Eukaryota > Metazoa > Arthropoda > Malacostraca > Decapoda > Penaeidae > Penaeus > Penaeus japonicus. Next base: position 3,796 of record NW_028236150.1, on the reverse strand, counting down.
AGTTTTTTATAAATGATATATATATATTATATATATATATATATATATATATATATATATTTATATTTACATGTATGTGTGTATATATATATATAATATATATTTTAGTTTTATATATATATTTCTATTTATATTTTTTATATATATTATTTAAATTGTATATGTATGGATGTTTGTATGTATATGTATAATCTGTATGTACCGCATACACACTCACATATTACGCATATATACAGCTGTAGGTATGTATATATATAATACATAGATATATATATTTATATATTGTTATATATAATATATTATTTATTGTATATATATATTTATATATATTATTTATATATAATAATATATATATATAAATATATATATACAATATAATTTATGTGTTATATATAAATATAAATATAAAATATAAATATCTATATATATTTATATATATATACTATATATATTATATATATATAAAAATATGTATGTATGTATGTATATGTATATCTGTATGTACATCGGCATACACACTCAATATATACGCATATATAATAATTCATACTATATATATATATATATATATTTATAAATATTATATATTATATATATATTTAGTTATAATATATATATATAATTTTTATATATTTATATTATATATATATATGTATGTATATATATATGTATATATAAACACATAATCTTATATATACATATATATACAAATATACTATACAATATTGGATATTTAGATAGAGAGATAGTTGTTTGTGGCGTGTTTTTGTGCATGTATATGTGTATATTATTCATGTATACACACAATATCTATAACAGTGGCTCTTAACTTTTAACCACACGCCACCTAGAGCTGTTAGGTCCCTTACCTTCGACTATACGTAAAACCAGTCATTTACCATAGTATGATTTTAGTTGTCATTAGAAGTATATAGTTCAACATTATTATATATCACTAGGTTCATTGAATTATGCATTTGGACATATATACACTTTTGATTGGATCCGATTTTTCTAGACTTGAAAATGCTCACTTGTTCACAACACTTTTGGGGCGCGCCTTGAATTCCTCACGCCCACTTAGGGGGGTTGTTATCCCCGAGTGCATTTCGTTAGTTGTACATTTTTACTAGTTGCAGTTTAGCAATGAAATCAGAATGGCAGGGGTGAAAAAGTTGTTTGCTTGCTGGCTGGATTAAAAAGGGCTGTTGGAAGGCCAAATTCACAGGGACCTCTGGAATTATTACTGAATGTTTATGATTGTATGAAAGATACATGATGTATTATACATACATATATATTTATATATTTATATATATATATAAATATATATTTATTATATATATATATTATGTATTTATGGATACATATATGTATACATATATGTGTGTATATGTATTTGTATTATATATATATTTATTATATATATATATATATATATAGTTATATTATATATATGTTTACTATAATGTATACACATATTGTGTGTTTTATGTTTTTGTTATATATATATATATACATATATTATATATTTATATATATATGGCTCGTCATATATATTTATATATATTATATATATATATAGATATATAGATTATATATATATTTATGACATATTATGTATGTATGTATGTATGTATATATGATATACATTTTATGTAATTCTATTTATATGTAATCATTGAAGGAATAAATAATAATAATTATATATATATATATATATTTATATATATATATTATATATATATATATATATGTGTGTGGGTGTATGTATGTATGTATGTATGATGATATTTGTATTTTATATAAATATAAAAGTATATATAGATAGATAGATAGATAGATAGATAGAAAGATGTACATATGTTTCATATATGTGTGTTTATATATTTATATGTGTGTGTGTGTGTGTGTGTTGGTTGGGTATGTGTGTGTGTGTGTGTGTGTGTGGGTGTGTGTGTGTGTGTGTGTGTGTTTATTGTATGTGTATAAATACATAACATCGGACTGAATTGCAAGTTTCATTTCCAGCCCTGAGGACGCGTCACCGCAATAGACGGAAATCGTCCAAATAAGGGCTTCCGTCAGTCACTCTACTCAAGTCTTTTGAAGGCCTGCGCGGTTAAGGTCATCAAGAATGTCATAGAATGGTCATGCTGGGTCCCGATCTGATAAAAAAAAAGTAAAAATTATAATATGGCTGGGCACAATGAAGACGACAATAGCAATATTGAAATAACATTTTTGGACTAATTTTGTAATATTTGAAAGCATCGAAGTATGAAATTGGCCATTTCGACTTAAGATTGGCCATGTAACGTCGATAAGCTGACATACACATGTATATACGTACACACACACACACACACGCACGCACGCACGCACGCACGCACGCACACACACACACACGCACGCACACACACACACACACACACACACACACACACACACACACACACACACACACACACACACACACATATATATATATATATATATATATATATATATATATATATATAGATATATATATATATATATTTGTACATAATATTTATCTTCTATTTATCTACCCATTAGAATCGTTTTTTTTCTGATAGTCTACCTTTTTTTTTTTTTTCATTTGCAATTGTTCTTTTGCAATGTAAGACCATAAAACAACTGCTCTAAGTTAAATCGACTTCTTTTGGTTTATTCAAGTTTTGAGTTTTCTTTTGGAAAGGTCCTTTTTCCTTCTTCCGAAGGGTACATGGTCTGTCCTTTTCTGGTTTGTTGTTTGTTATTAACACTCGAGGTCTGTCAAGTATCATCTTTCTGTTCATTATACTCTTTGTATACATGATAATTTGTGTGTGTGTGTGTGTATACATATACATATATATATGTATTTATATATTGTAGATATTGATATATATATATATTTATATATATTATATATTTATATATTATAATATATGTGTATGTATATATATATATATATATTATATATACTTATATGTATGTTATTATTATATATATATATATATATAATATATATATGTAATATGTATCCACCACAACCTCACAACAAGATTATAATGTATACAAAGTGTATATGATCATGAAAGATGATACTTGACAGAACCTCGAGTGTTATGAACAAAACAAAAATAACCAGATGTATGTATGTTTATATATTTATACAATTTATATTTGTATGTATGTACTTATATACATATATATTTAGTATATATTTATATATAGATATATCTATACGATTTATTTATTTATTTATTGACTTTACTTATAAATTTATATATAAATTTATATTTATATATATATATATATATATATTTATTTGTATATATTTACGTTCATACATAGATTTATGGATATATTTTAGATATTTTACATCATACACATTATAGAATTGATATAGATTTTCATATATATGGATATTTGTATTTTTTATACGTATATAAGGTTTATATATATATAGATTTATATTTTAGTATATATATTATATATTATTTATTTATATTTATTTATTTTAATATATGTATAGTTACATATATATATATAGTTATATATTTATATATATATTATATATATATATTTTGTATATTTATCGTATAGATATATATAATTGATATATATATTTATTTATATATATATATATATTTATATATGTATGTATATATATATTATTTATAGATATAAGTTTATATATATATTATATTACTATTTTCTGTATATATGTTTATCTATCATGTTTTTATATTTTTATATATATATATATATATATATATTTATATAT
>NW_028236149.1:0-11479 GCF_977035675.1 Penaeus japonicus | reverse complement strand
AAACCGAAAGCACGAACGCACGAAAGCACGAGAGAGAATAAACGCGAAACCCAGCCCCGCCTCAACCCGCCTTACCGGCTGGCACACCGGTGAGGACGAGCAGCGCCGCCCCGCTTACGAAGCAGCACAGCACCGTGGGAACCCGTCGCCCGAACTTAGCCACCACGGGGTAAGCGCCGGTGTAAGCGGGGATCTCCATGAGGCCCGACAGCACCATGTACACGAAGGGGTCGCTGCTGAGGTTGCCGCCGCTGAGGGACAAGCCGTAGTACACCATGGCGAGCACCAGGTAGTCCAGGTACATGACGCTCGTGATCAGCCGGAGCTTCGGGGTCCTGGGGGAGAGGGGGGGTATGTGCATGTATATATATATATATATATATATATATATATATATATATATACATATACATATACATATATATATATATATATATATATATATATATATATATATATATATATATATACATATATATATGTGTATGTGTGTGTATGAAATGTGAGGATCGCCTTACCTGAAGAGGATGGCAGCGTTTTGGAAGAAGGATATCCCCATCGACTTCAGACTTTTCTCTTCGCATTTTGCTTTCGTTGGAGGCAGCTGGCGAGAGAGAAAGAGAGAGAAAGAATAAAAAACGAAAATATAAAATAAATGAAATATCATATTAAGACATACACACATACATTCATTCATACATATGTATATACTTTCATACAAACACACATACAAAGACGCACACACACACACAAAAACACACACACAAACACACACGCAAACAACCACACAACAACAACAACAACAAACCAACCAACCAACCAACCCCACCCCCCCCCCCCCAAAAAAAAAAAAAAAAAAAAAAAAAAAAAAAAAAAAAAATGCGCCTCACGCTACTCACTTCTTGCCTCATAAGTGACAGGACTTCATCCTTCGGAGGGAGTGCCACTTTGTTCCACTTCCCCGCCTTCTGCAGGATCTTCACAGCTCGGTCGTGGTCTCCTCTCACGGCTAGCCAGCGGGGGGACTCGTCCATGAACCTAGAGGAAGGAGGAGGAGGAAGAGTGGGAAGAAAAGATGAGGGAGGGAGGGAGGAGGGTAGGATGAAGGAGGGAGGAGGGAAGGAGGAGGGAGGGAGGAGGGAAGGAGGAGGAGGAGGGAAGGAGGATGGAGGAGGAGGGAAGGAGGAGGGAAGGAGAGGGAGGTGGAGGGAAGGAGGAGGGAAGGAGGAAAGGATGAAGGAGGGTGGAGGGAAGGATGAAGGAGGAGGGAAGGAGAAAGGAAGGATGAAGGAGGTGGAGGGAAGGAGGAGGGAAGGATGAAGGGGGAGGGAGGTGGTTGGAAGGATGAAGGAGGGAGGAGGGAGGTGGAGGGAAGGAGGAGGGAGGTGGTTGGAATGAGGAAGGATGAAGGAAGAGGGACGTGGAGGGAAGGATGAAGGAGGGTGGAGGGAAGGATGGAGGGGAAGGGAAGGGGTAGGGAATGATGAAGTAGGGAGGAGGGAGGAGGAGGAGTAAGTGGAGGAGGGGGGGAAGAGGGAGGAATAAAGAAGGAAAGAGGATGTAGAGAAGGGAAGAAGTAAAGATGAAGGAGGGAGGAGGAGGGAGCGAAGAGGAATGAATGGGAAGAATGAATGAGTGGGAGGAGAAGGATGAAGGAGGGAGGAGGAGGGGAGGACGGGGGAAGGGGGAGGGAAGAATGAAGGAAGGAGGGGAGGAGAAGGGAGAGGGGAGTAGGAACGGGGAAAGGATGAAGGAGGGAGGAGGAGAGAGGATGGAGGGAGGGAGGGAGGGAGCGGGAGGAGGGGAGAAGGAGAAGGAGGAGGAGGGGAGAAGGAGAAGGAGGAGGAGGGGAGAAGGAGAAGGAGGAGGAGGGAGGAGGAGAGAAGATGGAGGGAGGGAGGGGGGGAGGAAAAGGACGAGGAGGATGAAGGAGGGAGGAGGAAGAGGATGAATGGGAAAAGAAGGATGAAGGAGAGGAAGAGGAGGGAAGGATGAGGAGGAAGAATGGAAGAGAAGGAGAATAGGGGGAGGAGGGACGAATGAAAGGGGGAGGAGGAGGGAAGAACGAAATGTCATTTTACGCAATAGAATCACGTTAAGGTGGTGTATAATTCACACAGCTGCAGAGGCTATGTTAAGGCTTCTGCACACTCACTGATTAAATTACCATCGGTAACAGCACACATACGAATGTAATGTATTTGTATAGCACACACACATCTACACGTACGTAAACACACACACACACACACACACACACACACACACACACACACACACACACACACACACACACACACACACACACAAACACGTGCAATTAAACGCCTACTGTTTGCGTAAGTGCAAGGTGAGAATCCATGTGGATTCTGTTACAGCTGATTGCGTTTTTCATGAATTGTTTGTTTAAATTGATTACTGAATGGAAACTTTTACGTACATTGATGCAACCTAATATCTTTAGAATGTTTGTTTTTATTGTCTTTTACGCTTTAAATCTTCGAAGTTATCAAATACGCAATACAAAGAGATAGATACATAAACATATACAAAAACACAAACAACCACACATACATAATTACAAACCCACACACATACATACTTATACACCAACATCCCACCACCCTTTAAACACACACACACACACACAAAACATACAAATAAACAACACAACAAACAGAAAAAAAAAACCCAGAAAACACACAATCATGAAATATTTGAGTATTTTACTCAAACACACACACACACACACGCACACACACACACACACACATACCAACCAACCAACGCTTCCCCCTCACACCCACACCCACCCACATACACGTGACACACACACACACGAACAAACACCCCCCCCCCTCACATACGTAACCAGCAGCCCTCACCCCTCCACCTCCACCTCCACCTCCACCTCCCCCTCCACCTCCACCTCCACCTCCACCTCCACCTCCACCTCCACCTCCACCTCCACCTCCACCTCCACCTCCACCTCCACCTCCACCCCCACCTCCACCTCCACCTCCACCTCCACCTCCCCCTCCACCTCCACCTCCACCTCCACCTCCACCTCAACGCCCACCACTTACCAGAACAAAGGGAGCATCACCACTCCAATGACTGAGACGGTGAGCTGTAGTGTCCTCCAGTCTCTGATGAGATACGCTAAGCCTCCGAGGAACATCTCTCCCAAGGCCCATGGGATGAAGAGCATGATGCCGAGGGCGGTTCGGAACCGTGGCTCTGCGACCTCTATGGCTGTGGGGGAGGGGGGAGGGGGGGGGATATGTTTTTGTTGTTGTTGTTGTTATGGGGATTACGTTTTTTTTTGTTTTGATTTGTTGTTTAGGCTATTTTTTTTATCTTTATCATTTAGATTTTTTTAAAATTGTCATTACTATTATCATTTGCAATATTGCAATTTGGATTATTATGATCTTCATTTCGACCTTAATCATTCTCGTTTGGATTATTATAATGCTTGTCCTTATCTCAATAAATTTGTCCAATATCTCTTCTGTTATTACAAACCTTACTGTTATCAATATTGCATTTTATGATTATACTCTATCATAGCATATGATAGAACACATCTTTACTAAATTATTCCACAAGTCGAGTGGCTATTCATTACACATTCATTTTTCTGTTCCATTAACCCATTCATTGCTTTAAATCAGATAAAATTCCCCTAATTCTTACCGATTCAGATCAACATAACAAAGCTCTATCACAGGTAAAGCTCTCAATCACCCTTCCTGTCCATTGCTTCACTTCAACCTATCAATGCAATCCTCATCAACTCCAAACACACAAATATGGAATATATTGAGTGTTTCACCTGCTTTTCGCTTTCATCCGACACATTAACTAAGATATATCCCGTGTTGGCCCATTTCGCTGCAAGGCACCAGGAGAAACCTTCGCCACCCAGAGTCGGAGAGGTTGGGTACGCCACGTTGACCAACGTGGCTACAAAGACGAAAGCCAACGCCCCATCCAGGTCGAGAGGTTCTCCAAGGCCGTTGTACCTTGAGGAAGAAGAGAGAAGGAGAGGAAGATGAATGTGGTGGTGGTGATAAGGAAGAAGCGAGGGAGGAGGAGGAAGAGAAGGAAAAGGAAGAAGGATGAGGAGAGGAAATACGAGAAGTGGATGTGAAAGGTGATGCGAGGTTGGTTAGAGTCATATCTTTGCGAGATGCTTGCTAATCGTGTAGGAAAGGGGATAGATGGATAGTGAGAGAGAGAGGAAAGAGAGAGCGAGAGGAGAGAGAGAGCGAGACGCGGAGAGCGAGGAGAGAAGCACGACGGTGAGAAGGAGAGAGAGTGGAGAGAGATGAGAGAGAGAGAGAAAGAGAAATAGCGCGGAGAGGTAGAGATAGGTGGATAGAGAGAGGGGTAGAGAGGAGAGAGGAGAGAGGAGTAGAGAGAGAGAGTAGGAGTTGAGGAGAGAATAGAGAGGAGGAGGAGCGCAAGGAGGAGCGAGAGAGAGAGGTAGAGGATCGGAGAGGATAGGATGAGAGAGAGAGAGAGAATAGAGAGAGGTAGAGAGTCAGAAGGTCAAGCGAGAGAGTAGATCGGAGAGAAGAGGATAGAGTGAATAGGGGATAGAGAGAGAGAATAGGGTGAGAGAGAGATGATGGGAGGGATAGATAGAGAGGAGAGTGAAGAGAGATTGAGGAGAGAGAGGGATAGAGAGAGAGGAGAGAGAGGAGAAGAGAGCAGGGAGAGGAAGTGAGGAGAGAGGAGAGAGAGAGTGCTGAGGAGAGATGAGAGAAGAGGAAAGGTAGAGAAAGAGGGCAGAGAGGTAAAGGATTGAGAGAGCGGGTAGAGAGAGAGAGAGATGGAGAGGAGGAGAGAGAGAGAGAGAAAGTGTGAAGGAGAGAAGAGAGAGAGAGCGAGCGAGAGAGAGAGAGTGGAGAGGAGGAGAGAGAGGGTAGGAGAGAGCGAGAGAGAGAGGGAGAATTGATGACAGTCGAGAGAGAGAGAGAGAGAGAGAGAGAGAGAGAAAAGAGAGAGGACAAGGATAGAGAGGAGGGTTTTGAGCAATAGAGGAGGAGAGAGGGGAGAGAAGAGGAGGAGAAAGGAGAGAGAAAGGATTAGCCGAGCGAGAGGGGTAGAGGAGAGAGAGAGAGTGGAGGAGGAGGGAGATCGAGAGAGAAGAGGGGAGGAGAGAAGGAAGAGAGAGAGAGAGAGGGAGGGAGAGGAGGAGAGAGAGACGATTGAGATGGACGAGAGATGACCGGGAGAGGAGATGCGAGAGGAAGAGAGAGAGAGGCAGAGAGCGGAAGAGAAAGAGGATAGAGAACGATAGAGAGAGAGAGAGAGAGAGAGCGAGAAAGAGAGGGAGAGAAAGGATAGAGCGGAGAGGTAGAGAGCAGAGAGAGAGAGTGAGAGAGGAGAGAGGCTATAGAGAGGGGAAGAGCAGAGATGAGAGAGAGGAGGACGAGAGGAGAGAGGTCGAGAGAGAGGAGGAGAGAGAGGAGAGAGATGAGACCAGCGAGGGGAAGGAGGTAGAGGACGAACGAGAGAGAGAGAGAGGAGAGAGCAGAGAGGGAGAGCGCCGAGAGAGAGAAAAAGAGAGAGAGAAAGGATAGAGAGAGGGGTAGTAGACGGAGAGAGAGAGAGTGGAGAGGAGAGAGCAGGAGTTGAAGAAGGAGAGGAGGAGAGGAGAGAGCAAGAGAGAGGAGGAGGGGAGAGGGAATGAGGAGCGAGAGGTGAGGGTCCGAGAAGAGCTGGTGAGGAAGAGAGAGAGATAGAGGAGGACGAGAGAGAGGAGAGATGAGAGAGAGAGAGAGAGAGGAGAGGTCGAATGAGAGGAGAACGAGGAGAGATGAGAGAGGTGAGAGGAGAGAGAGAGAGAGAGAGGTAGAGAGAAGAGGAGAGGAAAGAGAGTGGTAGAGACAGATAGGGGGTAGGAGATTGAGCGAGAGAGAGAGAAAGAGAGAGAGAGAGAGAGAAATGGAGAGACGAGATGGACTGATAGAGGAGGAGAACGAAGGAAGAGAGAGAGAACCGAGCTGAAGAGGATGGAGGTTATGAGGAGAGAGAGAGGAGAGAGAGAGAGAGAAGAGAGAGAGAGATAGAAGAGAGAGAGAGAGAGAGAGAGAGAGAAAGAGATTAGAGAGAGGGGTAGAGAGAGAGATGAGATAACGAGAGGTGAGAGCGAGAGCAAAGAGAGAGAAAGGATAGAGAGCGCAGGGGTTAGTCGTGAGAAGAGAGAGAGAGGAGAGATGAGGGGAGAGAGAGGGAGAGGAACAGAGTCAGAGAGAGAGATGAGAGAGTAGTAAGAAGAGAGAGAGAGAGAGAGAGAGATGGAGAGAGAAGGCAGAGGAAGAAGAGAGGCACGGGAGGAGAGAGAGGAGGCAGAGAGAGAGAGAGAGAGAAAAATAGATAGCGAGAAAGGGGGTAAGGGTTTTACGAGAGAGAGGAGAGAGAGATGGCAGAGAGAGAGCAAGAGAGAGGAGAGAGAGCGAGAAGCCGGAGTGAAGAGAGCAGACTCATACGGAGAGGAGGGGAGATAGGAGGAGGAGAGGGAGGAGGACGAAAGAGGGATGAGTGGCCCGGAGAGGGAGGAAGACGAGAGAGAAGAGAGAGAAGAGGAGAGGCGGAGAAGGACGGGGTAGAGAGAGAGATGAGAGGAGACGATGAGAGAGCTAAGAGAGGCGGGAAGAGTTCCCGACGGGGGCGAGAGAAGGAGAGGAGAGCGCTCGATCTCGAGGATTGAGAGGAGATGGGAGAAAGGAGAAAGAGAGAGAGAGAGAGAGAGAGGACTAGAGACGAGAGAGAGAGAGAGAGAGGGGCGAGCAAAGAGAAGAGAAGGAGGATACAAGGAAGAAGAGAGGAGTAGAGTCGGACAGACGAGAGACGCGGAGGAGCGATAAGGAAGAGAGAGAGAGAGAGAGGAGAAGGGAGATAGAGAGTGAGGGAGAAGAGGAGAGAGAGAGAGGGTAACCGAGCAGGCGAGAGGAAAGTAGGAGAGAGAGAGAGAGAGAGTAGAGAGGAGGTGGGGAGAAGAGAGGAGGGAAGAGAAGAAGGAGAGAACGAGAGAGAGAAAGTAGCAGAGAAGAGACAGGCTAGAGAGAGGGGTAGAAAGGGAGAGAGATAGAGCGAGAGGAAAGAGAGAGCGGTCGAGCAGAAATGGTATAGAGAGAGGGAGTGTTTATAGACTGAGCAAGAGAGAAAGAGGAGAGAGATAGGGAGATAAAGTAGGGGTTAGAGAGTAGAGAGAGCGCGAGAGAGAAAAGGGAGAGAGAGACAAAGCGATTTAGAGAGAGGGGGTTAAGAGAGAGACGAAAGAGAGAGTCACAGAAAGGGATACAAAAGCAAGAGTGAGGGGAAAGGTAGAGAGAGAGATAGAGAGGTAGAGAGAGAAGATGAGAAGAGTGAGAGTAGAAGAGAGGAAGAGGAGAAGAAGAGAGATAAAAAGAGACAATGAAACAGAACAAAAAAAAAAATGTAACAAAAAATCTTAAAATACTTCAACTACAACAAATAAAAATAAAAACCAAAAACAAACAACCCCCCCCCCAAAAAAAAAAAAAAAAAAACACCAAAAAATCTCACTTAGATAAACCAAAAACAAAAGTAACTGTTTTCCACACTAAAACCTCAAACCTGGTCAGTGTGGATAAAGAGTGATAGAATAACCGGATACACCTCTCACTTATCAGCACAGAGAAGCCGTTTCAGTGGAGAGCACCCGAAAAAACACAAGAACCAAACATATAGATGACTCCGTGTTACAGTGCTCGCAGGTATTCCCAACCCACAGATACCAGTTCGAACTGAAATTGTTTGCGAAAGAAATAATTTTAATTGTTAAATACGTAACTTATTATAAGCTAGTGATTCAAGCGTTAGGAGGTGAACATGTAAGATAATGTAGACTAAGTGTAACAATGTTAAGGGCATTGGTAATTGTAATCCGGCGGTTTGTGGATGTATTGTGTGCAGGGAAAGTGTGAGAGAGCTATACACAAATACTGCAGGTTGACAACAATTTCAACACATGGTTCGAAAAATGTGCAATATTGTAGTTATACGAAGTTAGTAGCAGAAAATCAGGGTAAGACTGATTAATCTTAAAACTTAGTAGATGTTTTTCGATATATATAACACTATATATAGAATAGTATATAGTGATGATAGTATGAACTTATATGGTATATATATGTGATAGAATATAGTAATATATATAAAATACATATAATATATATATATAATATATATATATATATATATATGATATATATACTATATATGATATATATATAATATATATATATTATATTAATATATATAATATAATATATAATCATTGCTAATATACTATATATATAATATATATATATATATATATATATTATATAATATAGTTATATATTTACATTATATACTGTATATATATCTATATAGATATATTATATATATATATATATATATATATATTAAATAATATATTAATACATAAAATACATACATCATATATATTATCTCATTCTCACTAGTATCTTCATGGATAGCTATAGCAATGATTAATTCAAAAGGTTATTTACAGTCAAAGCAAAAACAAAATACAACAAACCCATAACCACATATCAACCCACATTGTTTGTCCCCCTAACAAACGCACACAACAAACTAATACCACAACCAAAACCACAAAAAAAAAAAAATATAAAAATCCAGGGAAGGAAACTGACCTCTCGTCCTCCTCTAGGTAACCGTTTGGTGGCAGACGTAACGGTGGAGCTGAAGGTGGAGTTGTCGACAGTCCCACTTCTCGAGTTGCAGCGGCTCTCGCTCCTCGAGCTGCGTCCCGTCGACAGGGGGTTCTTGCGACTGCAATACGCACTACTCTGAAATCGAGAGTTTTGTTCGGATCAATCAGGATGTGAGTAGTGGTGATGGGATCTCTCTGGAGGAAATGGGAGTTGATTGGAGGTTGTGTGGGTCCTTTTGTGAGCGATAGTTGTTTTGCTTTGAAAGGAGGTAGGGTTAGAGTTTGACTTCTGGAATGGATATAATGGGAGATACCACACGAGATATGATTGAAACCTAGAAAAAAACCAAAATAACAAGTCTGATCATACAAAATATGCACACCTCTAATCCTACTATACTCACACACAAATCCAAACTAAACAACAAACACACACATACCAACACTAAAATACTTACGCAGAGCGAATAGTATTCCCATTTTAAATATATGCTCCATTGAATATTATCCCATTTTAACTCATGCATCAAGGTGTTTCCCATATAGCTCATGGCAAATGGTAGTTTTTTTTAGAACTTGAACATATGTGAATGGTACTTCTTTACAAACAATCATTCAGTTCTTCGTTTTTAATGAGATTCAGTTCAACTAGAATCTACACGGTACTATTCAGACTAGTCTCGAAATCCACTATATTTACTGCAAAAGCTGATTACACTTACCGTGTTTCGAAAAAAACGAGTATTGAATCCCCTACTTTCCCCTTTTAACTCACAATTACCCGTACGACCATGCATAATGGTAATACTTAGATACACTAACTAGACTCTCCATGAGCTTTCCGACTGATACACATGTATTTTCCTCGTAACCTTACGCAGGCAGAATCTATAACCTGGTCACGTACACCATATATAATAACGAAAAACAGTCTACACAACACAAAACCACATGATTAATTTACTGCCGAGTCGTCAATGTTCCTTGTCACTTGTGACGCGAGTCATCCCTCACTGCCATTCAAGAGTTCTAAGGTCGGACTTCTCTCACTCTTTTACGCTTATGTCGATGTCATTATCTGTCTGTTCTATATTTCTGTACGGTCGTATATTATATATTAAGTATATTTTTATATATATATTCGTTATATAAATATATATATTTAGAGTCGTATATATATCACTAACACTCATCACACACATCACACATCACAAACACACACACACACCACACACAACATCAACACACACACACACACACACGCACACACAAAAGAGCGCACTCGACACACAGTTTCACACACCACTCAGCACACAGATTTATAGTATAATAATATATATTATATATAGATGAATTATACTTATATATATATTATTACTTACACATACATCTCACACACACACACAACACACAGCATCACAACTCCACACCACACACACACATCATATATATATATATATATATATATTCACAATAATATAATGCTTTATTATCATGAATATATATAATATGTATATATTCATACTCACATCTCACTACTACACACACACACGACATACACATACACACACACACACACAACATCAAACACGACACACATCAACATATAATAATTATATATATATATATATATATAATATATATATATAATTATATCTTATATAATAGTATTATATAGATATATATATATATATATATATAGGGTATAATATATATATATTAATATATATAGGTTTATATATATATTATAACATATATATTATTTTCTATGTATATTATATAATATACATACACACTACACACACACACACAACACACACACACTCACACACACACACACACCAACACACAGTCATATATATATCATATATATATATATATATATAATATATATAGTATATATATATATAGGGTATATACTACATGTTGTATATAATCAAACTCACTATCTCAGTAGTACACATGCATAAATAAAACACAAAATAACAAACAGCGCAACCGGATAACAAAATTACAGACAATACACCTATTCACAAATCACTAGCCCACCCACAAACAAAACACTCACAATAAACAACATACAAATCCCCACACCCATCCACACCCACTAAAACACAACCCGCACCAACCCATTCCACACCCAAAAAACACACCCACACACACACTTGTCCATACACCATACACAGTACACCCCCACCCCCCCAACCCCCACCCCCTCACCCCCCACCCCTCTCCCCCCTCCAATCACGCGCACAAATACCAACTAATTAAACCTTAATCAACTCACTCTTGCGTCATATTGTTGAGCGACACGGTCCCATTAAAGGCTAAGATGGGCGTGGCCAGGTCAGCGTAGTCGTGGGCGGGTGGGCGGCACGAGTATCGAAGTTTGGGCGCCATGAATGCCCCGCCCATCGCTTGCAACACGACGATCCAGAAAGCTGTCGAGATGTGCAATTGCAGAGGAGTTTGTGTGGATGAAGAGGGGATGATGGGGTGGGGTGGGGTGGGGAAAGGGGGTGGAGGGGGTGGAAGAAGATGGGGAAGAGGAGGAGGAGGAGGAGGATGAAGATGGGGACGAAGTAGATTGAGGAGGACAAAAATGAGGAGGAATAAAGGGGAAGAGGAAAGAAAGTAACAAAGAGGACAAAGATAAAGAAGGAAACGGGGAAAAGGGGAAAAGATGGATGGGAAAAGGAAAAAAAAAATGAATGGAGAGAATATGGAATAAATAGAGAAAATGGTAAAAATGAATAA
>NW_028236148.1:0-15588 GCF_977035675.1 Penaeus japonicus | reverse complement strand
CGGAGCCCTGTGGTTTTTTTGCCCTGTATGGGTTTGGGCTGCTTGTTTCTGGTGGGGGATTCATGCTTTCTGAGTTACAGCTTTTTCTTTTGCATTTTCAAGTTTTTTGAGTGTGCCTTTTTGTTTTTTTTCTTTTCTTTTCTGATTTCCTGTTTGCAAATTGCCTGAAAAGGATTTCCATTCTGGGTCCTTCTTTTTCTTTGGGGTTGCTTCCTTTATCCTTTTCTCTTCTTTTGCCTCCTGACTCCTCCTGATCAGGTACTCTTTCTGGCTCTTTGTCTCATATTCTGGTGTATTTAGTTTAGTTGTTTCTCGTTTAAGTTTGCATCACTTTTTCCCAACTGCCCACTGCTCCTTATGACTTTTTTCCAGGAGATTATTGCAGGCTTCTTCTCTCTCTTTAAGAGTCCAGATGGGCAGGCGGGGGGAGAGGATGGTGTTGGTAGAAAGAGCTCTAATGAGCCTGGGCTACCTTTTTGTATTATAAGAGGAAGTGTATTTGGGTATTTCCCTCATATCCCTGTGTTAAGGTCTGATTTCTATGGGGGTTTCTATTTCCTGTGGGCTTTCCGTTGTGTTTGTTTCCACCTGGTAATTTTCTGTGTTAGGTGGAGGGGTTGGCAAAGCCCCCTTTCTGTATTTGTTTCCTTCTCCTTTTCTTCTGTTTCTCTCGCTGTTAGGTCTAATTTTCCTCTGTATTTATTTCCTTGGGTTTCTACTAGGGAGGTTCTTTTGTTTCTTTCTGCCTAGAAATTTAATGCTTATGGTCATTCATACATTCTAGACCATGTTATTTTCTTCAGTTGTTCATTGATCATACTGGTTTTCCCCCTCTTCATATATCTTATGAGGGGTGTCTCATCCTGTAGGATATAGTATTTGTTGGTTGGGGGCTGTAGCTGTCAATTTTTTTTTTGGAGCTAGCTTTCCATCTCTTGAGTGCATCATGCAGATTCCTTCATGTGAGAATGAGGGTAGTATCCCTGAGTCCCTGTTTTTCTCAACTTTTATTATTTTCCTCGCACTTCTACTGTGCTTGCCCTTATTGCTTGCTGCCATTAGGCCTTTGCCATCTTCTTGCATGCAACATTGCAAGGACCAATTCACCCATCTCTAATTACCCACATGGGTGGGCAGATGTTTCATGTTTTCATCAATGTTGTTAAGTGTGAGGTTGAATCTGTCCGTCACACCTTTTAATCACAGCCTATCCAGGTATCTGATTATGGGCTTTCAGGAAGCTTCTTCTTTGTACAATTTGGGTTATTTTTTTTAACTTCCTGCTTCTTCCTCTTGTGTTAGAGAGGGGAGAAGATCTTGTAAATTGAAAATTTCATCCAAGAATTGTTCTTCTGGGAAGCCTAGCTGTATGTCCTCCTCCCAATAGCAGAGGTTGCCAGAGACTTGCTTGGATGGCTGGCTTGTGTTTGCCCAAGCTGAAGGGTGAGACCATCCTCCTGTTAAGTGCTAAGGGATTTTTAAAAGATTTCTTTACTTTTTCCTTTCCTCCCAAAGCCAATAGTCCTCAGTCCTCACCTCTACATGCTACTGCCTACTGTTGAGAGACAATTTCATCATATGTAACCTTCTTCAACCGGGACATTAGGCTGTGGTTTTTTTTCAGCCTGTCCTGAGGCTTGCTCTAGTCAGAGGCATATTTTGTGAATTTTTATATATGTATATATTAGAATATATTGTGTATTTTAATAATACGATTTTTTTAGGCACAGTTTTTATTTTATTTTCCTATAAACGTTTTTTACAGATATTCCCCTTTTTATGAACTCCTTTTTAATTTTTTAGTCTTCCTTTTCTTCTTTTTTCGGGTTCCTGTGGATCGAAACTAAGATTTTTCTGTTTGTTTCAGAGAGGCTGTTTTGCTGTGCTGAATTCTATGAAGAAGGTCGATCATCGAAATGGCGTTTCTTCCCAGCTGATGTTTGTCCTCCCTGGTAATAGATCTTAAACCACAGGGTCTTCCAGCTAAAGTTTCTTTCAGGACACCTGTACTCAAAGGTAAGGAGTGACTTAGTCTCTGTTTCAACTTTGGAAAATCACACCGAGTTATAAATCTTGTCTGCTGGGCCAACACAACAGTTTTTCTTTTTTTAGCTTTTCTTTTAGAAATAGGGTCCTAATAAGGACTGGTCATGTGCTACTTTGTCTTGCTGGCTATACAAGAACTAGGAAATATAGTAAATAAGGTAGTTTTATAGGAATAATGTAATACAAGTAAAACTTCCATGTATTCCTTAATCTAACAGTCAAACTCAAGCACTACGCTTTAGCCAGAGGCTTCATCAGGTGCAGTGAGATGCAGACTGTGTCTTTATTCTAAAAAAGTACAATATATATACAAAAACAAAGACACTACAAAGGGTACATGTAAAAAAGCTTTAGCGACGTCCGGGGAACTCCGACTGCGGGGAGGTGTGGAGGGGGGAGGGGGGTTCCTCTGTTCCTTCTCTGCTACTTACTTCCTCGTGTCGGTGAACGTGGCGGCCTACTGCTGATGCTAAAAAAAACTATTCCATGGGGGAGATCCTCTGTAGTCCTTACAAAAGCAATTATTTGATAGCTGGAACCTGGCAGGAACCCTTCAAAGGTGCACTCATGTCAGGATACAGGTTAGGGTCCTTACTTTGTTGTCCTGTCGCAAACTGCCTGATTCCCTGAAAAAGAACTCGAAAAAAGAAATTACTATCAGTTTTATAAGTTGATGTTGAAAAAATATATTAGATTTTGACTGAAGACTAGAAGAGAAGATACAACGCGCACTGTGGAAAAGGAGATACTTAATACTCAGTAAAAGTAAATACAGCTTATATATACTAGCTTCAGGTAAAAGCACACCTCCCTGGTATGGAGTCCAGGGACTAGGATTTCTATGCTACTACTAGGCCTTACATACTGAGAAAAAACATTATATATCAATTTTTAGGTAAAACCCACAATTATTTTCTTCCATTCCTTTCATGTATATTTAAATATATCTATTTGTTGTCTTTTCATGTTTTATTACATTTTTGATCCCTTCCTATTTCGATTTTTAAAAACGGTGGTTTTAGTCAATTTCGCTTTTTATCTTCGTTTTGTTATTGTTTTTAAGACAATTCATATTTTCTTTTCCGATTTAGTTATTATTTTTAATCAATTCATATTTTGTCCTTCGCTTTTGTTAAGGCTTTTATGCTCTATATCCTCTAAATGTTACATTCTTTTTTTTGATTGTTATTGGAATTTTGTCCTTGATATCTTCAGATTATAATTTGGTTGAAATATTTGAATTTGGGTTTGTTTTTGAAATGTTCAATTGATTTTCCAACTTCTTTCTATTCCTTGTTATTTTTTTACTATTGAATACCTTTAATCGATTCATGTTATTTCCTTTTAGATGTTTTAATCTACTTCATTGTTTGTTTTCTTAGGGGCATGATTTATTAGTTTCTTTTTAACCTTGGGGAATTGGGGTCTTTCTCTCTACAGTAATTGGGCGGCTCTTTACTATTGTAAAAGTTTTTACTTTTTTTCTGTTTTTCAACAATATTATCTTTCTTTATTATTTTGATAATTATCTATGTTTTTTATAGGTATCTTATTGCTGTTGGTGGAGAGGGTGCAGAAAGGCAGGAGTCTGTGGGATGTGGGTTTTGTCTCTCCCAGTTCCTCTCCTTGTTTGGCTGTCTGGAATGCACTCCTTACAACTTTTGCTGTAGTGTCTTTATATTTATTTTTGTTTTTTTTTAATTTGAAATGCTTATCTGATTTAATATTTTTATTTCCAAGTTATAATTATTTTCTTTCTTTCTTTTTTGTTTTTGTTATTATTTGTTCCTTATCCGTTTATTTTATTGATTCATAACTTTTTCTTTGTTGCTTTTATAATATTAGTTTTATAAATATATATATATATATATATATATTATATATATATGTAAATATATATGTATTTTAACATTGTTAGATTTCTATATATATATATATACTGTTTTCTTTATTTTTTATGTATTTAGGTGCCAATACCGACTTTAATTTGTTCATTCTTGTCTTATTCTTTCTTTAGGTAATATTTTCGTATGTAAAACTAAATCTTTGTTCTTGTTAGTTTTTATATCGATTTTTTATTTCCTGTTTTGATATTTCCAAAGTATTAATGTATATGTTTATTTTTCCATAACTATGTGTGAAATATCTCTCTATGGTATTTTTGTTTTTTACGTTCATGTTTCATTAAATTTCTTTTTAGAACTTTTTCTGAGGTCTAGGAAATTGAGCTCTTACTAAAGAGATCAGCTTATGGTTTTTTTTCCTTTACACCAAGCTAACATGGGTTGGGGGCCTGTAAATTTTCTTTGCCACGGTGACCCTTCTGCATTTTCAATTATCCATTCCCATATTTCTTTCAGGAGTTGTTCAGACATTCTGCAAGTGTGAAGGAGAGTATAACATGGAAAACAAGGCGAGGTTCGCTACGATTGCTGGTCTATCCTTTCTTTCTAATAGATTTTCCTCTGTTTCACATTTCCAATTCTTCCAGAGCTGATCCCTATGTATCTATTGCAATATCCCCTCTATTTCTTAAAAACTGCACCATGTCTCTCAAAGCTTCAGCTAGTCTCTGGTGGCTCACTCCACTATTCTTTTATTCTTAAAGCTTTTAGTACGGCAATGATTTCTTGAGGTTGGGATGACAGATTGGAAGTCAAGGTACTGGAAAAAAAAAAATGAGTGTTGATGGTTTGTGGTACACTGTAGATTGCACTTTTCCTTGGTTATCCAAATACACCATAGTGTCTAAGAATGGGAGCTCTTTCTTACTATTTCTACGTAAAATTTTCAGTCAGGGTGTATCTTATTATTTCTCCATGTATTCCAGGAGTTTAGCCTCTGTGCCTGTAAAATATGGCCAAAAATATCATCTATGTATCTATAGAAGACTGATGGCTGAGTCTCCAGCTTTTTCCCATTCATTTCTATCTTCATGTACAAAGATTTCATGCAATTGCAACTGAGACGAAGCTCCTATTGCTGTGCCTTTGCCTTGCCTATAGAAATTGTTGTTGAATCTAGGAGTGTGCCTTGTAAGACATGGTCTATCCCTCTTTTATAGGTACGGAGGGGGGGCAATCATGTTGTAGTCTGTCTTCAATATTCTCTTTTACATATGGGTAATTTTTTTCATAAAAATTTGCCACTACCCATGAGGCACCCCTGGGAATGGAGGGGTATAAAGACACTATGTCAAGGAAAATATTAAAGTGCCTGGTGAAAAAACTTGGCTAATGTGTCTATTATCCTTAAGAAAGCTGGGTATCCTGTAGTCTTTCTGGAGGCGAGATGACATCTATGAGAGGGGGTAAGATAGGTGGTCAGAGTCTATCTAACTGGTCTTGAGGGGGCAATGCATCCACCAAGACTGGTCTGGCCTGGCCAAAGCCCTGTTCTGGGTTCCTTCTTTTTGTAGTTTTTGGTAGTATGTACCAATGTATGGTTATAGAAGGGTCATTTCCAATAGGGCATCTCTTTGGCTTGTCTAAAAACTCCTATTTACACCTTTGTTCTGTTCTGTGAATTATCAAGAGTATAAAACCTGTTCACCTAAAATTTTACTTTCCCCTCTTTACCAGCTTGTAAGGGCTTTATTTGGGATCTTCAGAGCAATGTAATGTCTCTGTAATCTGATAAGTGTGCTCTCCCATTGTTATATTTTTCATCCTTTTTCACAAGACTAATAAAAGCTCCCGTCTTTGTCCTGCTTTTCCATGATGACTAGGTCTTGGTTTTTGTGCAAATCCTTGAGGGTTGTTAGTCCCTTTTTTGCTCATGTTAGGGGACCCTCCCTTTAGGATTTTTTTCTCCCACATCCATGTTTCCACATTGTTCCATGGTTTTCCCAGACCTGAAGCTTTTTGGTACGAAGGTTTTTCTTCTCTCTGTTTCCATAGGGATTTGCGGAGGATGCTTTCCTTCCCCTTAACTTTTACTCCCTTCATATTGTGTTCCTCCATTGTTTGGCATAAGGGAGTCTGAGAATCTTTTTGTTTATTCTGCTCTTTTAATCTATTCATTGAGCTTTCCCAGGTTCACTCAAAAGTCTTTCTTGGTGGAGGTCCTGGTACAAAGATCTCCCTTTTACTGAGGAGCCAGAGAGTTGGCTTCTATCAAGGGCAACTTCTGATATCTATTAGTTTCCATGCCCATCCTGCCGTAACCTCCTTCTTGCCACTGTTTCTCCTCCTCTTTGCCCTTGGGCCCAGTGTGTAGTTTCTCTCTTGTTGTGGAAATCTGCCCATGTTTTCTGTGTGCTTTTCCATGCTGTGGGTGGGATACCCAATGTGGGGGTTGTCCATTGTACCTCTGGAGGGGGTGTAACTGGTTGGTACACCCTGTTTACCCTCCATTTCTGTTTTGAGGGCCTCCCTCCATGTCTGGGGTCTCCCTGTAATTGGGTTTCCACCTTTCTCGAGGTGTGCCTGCACATGGTTTTTGTTCACTGGGGTAGGGTGCTCTGTTTTGGGCAGGGTGGGCATTTCATCTTCTCTGCGGAAGCCCTGTGTTTATTTTTGCCCTGTTTGGTTTGGGCTGCTTGTTCTGGTGGGGGATTCCATTGGCTTTTCTGGAGTTACAGCTTTTACTTTTTTGCATTCTTTCAAGTCTATTGAGTGTGCCTTTTGTTTTTCTTTTCTTTTTCCTGATTTCCTGTTTGCAAATTTGCCTGCAGATTTCCAGGTTTTCTGTCCTTCTTTTTCTTTGGTTTGCTTCCTTAATCATTTTCCTCTTTCTTTTGCCTCCCTGACCCACCTGGTCAGGTACTCTATCTGGCTCTTTGTCCTCATTTCTGTTTGTATTTTTATGTTAGTGAATTTCTCGTTTTAATTTTCAATCACTTTTTCCAACTGGCCACTGTCCCTATGACTTTTTCCCTCCAGGAGATTATTGCAAGGCTATCTTCTCACTCTTTAAGTCCAGATGGGCAGGGGGAGAGGGATGGTGTTGGTATGAAAGAGCTCTAATGAGCCTGGGCTTCTTATGTGTATTATTTAGAGAAGTGGTATTTGGGTATTTTTCCTCATTTCCTTCCCTGTGGTTAAGTCTATTTCTATGGGGTTTTCTATTTCCTGTGGGTTTTCCGTGTGTTTGTTTCCACCTGGTTCTTTTCTGTGTTGGTGGTGGGGTTTGGCAAAGCCCCTCTTTCCTTATTGTTCTCTTCATTTTCTTCTGTTTCTCTCCTGTTAGGTCTATTTCCCACTGTATTTATTTCCTGGGTTTCTAACTAGGGGAGGTTCTTTTGTTTCTGCCCTAGAATTTAATTGCCTATGTCTTTCATACATTCTAGACCATGTTATTTTCTTCAGTTGACATTGTCATACTGGTTTTCTCTTTCATATATCTTAATGAGGTGTCTCCATCCTGTCAGGATATAGTATTTGTTTGGTTTGGGGCTGTAAGCTTGTCAATTTTTTGGAGGCTGAGCTTTCCTCTCTGAGTGCATCATGCAGATCCTTCTGTGAGAATGAGGGTAGTATCCCTTAGTCTGTTTTTTTTCTCACTTATTATTTTTCCTTCGCACTTCTTAACTGTGCTTGCCCTATGCTGCTCCATTAGCTTTGCCATCTTCTTGCAGCACCCTTGCAAGATCAATTACACCCATCTCTATTACCCCCATGGTGGCAAGATGTTTTCATGTTTTCATCAATGTTGTTTAATTTGAGGTTGAATCTGTCCGTCACACACCTTTTATAATTCACACCTATCCAGGATCTGATTAATGGCTTATCTGGATAGCTTCTTCTTTGTTCAATTTGGTTAATTTTTAACTTCTGCTTCTTCCTCTTGTGTAGAGAGGGAGGATGATCTTGTAATTGAAAATTTCATCCAAGACTTGGTCATCTGGGAAGCCTAGCTTGTATTCTCCTCCCAATCGCAGAGGTTCCAGAAGGACTTGCTTTGGATGGCTGGGCATGTGTTAGCCCAACTGAAGGGTGATGAACCCATCCTCCTGTTAGTGGCTAAGGATTTTTTAAAAAGGGGATTCCTTTACTTTTCTCCCAAAAGCCAATAGTCCTCACCTCTTCCATTAGTGGGGGGTGGGGACTGCCTACTGTTGAGGGATGTTGGTCTTGATCTAGTTGAGGTGTTACAGTACAATTTCCATCAAGAAGTAAACCTTCTTCTACCGGGACATTAGACTGTGGTTATATTCAGCCTGTCTGAGGCTTGCTCTAGTCAGAGGCATATCTTGTGAAATTTAAATATTGTATATAAGTTAGAATATATAGTGTATTTTAAGTAATACGATTTTTTAGGCACCCTTGTTTTTATTTTATTTCCTATAAACGATTTTTACAGATATTCCCTTTTTTTGAACTCATTTTAATTTTTTAGTCTACGAGTATGAGCCTTTCTCTTTTTTTTCGGGTTCCTGTGGATCGAAACTAGATTTTCTGTTTGATTTCAGAGGCTGTTTTGCTGTGCTGATCTATGAGAAGGTCGATCAACGAAAAGTATAGTGCGTTTCATTCCAGCTGATGTATTGTCCTCCCCGGTAAAATGACTCTCTAGTAGCTTAACCACAGGTCTTCACAGCTAAATTTTCTTTCAGGACACCATTAGACTGGAGCGACAAGGTAAGGAGTGGAGCTTAGCTCTGTTCAGACATTGAAAAAATCACACCGATTTATAAATCATTGTCTTGCTGGGCCAACACAGACAGTTTTTCTTTTTTAGCTTTTCTTTTAGAATAGTCCCCTAATAAAGGACAGGTCAAGTGCTACTGTCTTGCTGGGCTATACAAGAACTAGGAAATATAGTACAAATGGTAGTTTTATAGATAATGTAACAAGTAAAACGTCCATGTACTTCCTTAATCTAACAGTCCAAACTCAGCACTAGCGCTTTCAGCAGAGGCTTCATCAGGTGCATGAGATTGCAGACTGAGTCCTTTATTCTAAAAAAGTACAAATATCTATACAAAACAAAGACACACAAAGGGGTACAATGGTAAAAAAGCTTAGCCGACTCCGGGGAAGCTCCGACTGCGGGGATGTGAGGAAGGGGGAGGGGGGGTTCCTCTGTTTCCTTCTCTGCTACTTCCTCGTGTCGTGAACGTGGCGGCCTACTGCTATGCTAAAAAAACTTTTCCATGGGGGAGATCCTCTGTAGTCCTTATCAAAAGCAATTTTGCTACCGAGATAGCTGGAACCTGGCAGGAACCCCCATCAAAGAGGCTACTCAGGTCAGGATACTAGGTTTGGGTCCTTACTTTGTGTCCTGTCGCAACTGCCTGATTCCTGAAAGAACTCGAAAAAAGAAAATTACTACAGTTTTATTAGTTGGAGGTCGAAAAATATATTAGATTTGACTGAGGACAGAAAGAAAGATACACACTCGCCCTGTGAAAAGGTGATACCTTAATACTCAGTAAAAGTAACATACAGGCTTATATATAACCTAGCTTCAGGTGATAAAGCTCACCTCCCCTGTATGGGAAGTCCAGGGAACTAGGAGTCTTATGCTACTAGCCATACATACTGAATAAAAAAACATTATATATCTATTTTTTAGGTAAAAACCAGCAATTATGTTCTTTCTTTCCTTTCATGTATATATAAATATAGTCTATTTGTTTGTCTTTTCATGTTTAATATTTTTGATCCTTACTATTCGATTTTTTAAAATACGTGGTTTTAGTCATTTCGCTTTATCATCCGTTTTGTTATTGTTATTTTAAGACAATTCATATTTTCGTTTCGTTTAGTTATTATTTTTAAATCATTCATATCTTGTCTTCTTTCGCTTTTGTTAAGTCTTTTTATGCTTCTATACTCTATATTTTACATTTCTTTTTTTTGATTGTTAATTGGAATTTTTGTCCTTAATATCTTCAGATATATTTTTGGTTGGAAAATATTTTTGATTTTGGGTGTTTTTGAAATGTTCAATTGATTTTCCAACTTCTTTTATATTCTTTGTTATTTTTTACTATTGATAACTTTAATCTATTCAGTGTTTATTTTCTTTTAGATTTTTTTAATCTACTCATTGTTTGTTTCTTAGGGCATGATTTATTTTAGTTTCTTTTTATCCTTGGGGAATTGGGGGGTCCTTTCTCTCTAAGTAATTGGGGGCTGGGCTCTTTTAATATTAGTAAAGTTTTTTTCTGTTTTTTATGTTTTTCAAATATTATCTTTCTAATTATTTTTGGATAATTATCTATGTTTTTTTAGGTATTTTATGCAGTTGTGAGAGGGTGCAGAAAGCTGGAGTCTGTGGGATGTGGGGTTGGTCTCTCCCAGTTCCTCTCCTTGTATGCTGTCTGGAATGGCACTCCTTACAACTTTTGCTGTATTGTCTTTATATTTATTTTTGTTTTTTTTAATTTGGAAATGCTTCTCTGATTTATATTTTTATTTCCCAGTTTATATTTTCCTTTCTTTCGTTTTTGTTTATATTTTATTATATGTTCCTTATTCCCGTTATTTATTGTATCAGACTTTTTTCTTTGTTGCTTTATATATAGTTTTTATATATATAATATATATATAATATATATAATATATATATGTATATATATATGTAATTTTACATTGGTAGATTTCTATATATATATAATATCGTTTTCTTATTTTTTTATTGTTTTAGGTGCCAAACCGACTTTAATTGTTCATTCTTGTCTTAATTCTTTCTTTAGGTAATATCTTATGTAAAACTAAAATCTTGTCTTGTTAGTTTTTATAATTCGATTTTTATTCCTTTTTTGATATATCCATAGTATTAATGTATTGTTATTTTTTTTCCATATCATGTGTGAATAATGCTCTCTATGGTATTTTTTGTTTTTACTGTTCAATGATCCATTAAATTTCTTTTTAGACTTTCTGAGGTCTAGGAAATTGAGCTCTTACTAAGTGATCAGCTATGGTTTTTTCCTTTCCTCCAGCTATCCAGGGATGGGGGCCTGTAAATTTTCTTTGCCACGGTGTCCCTTCTGCATTTTCTATTATCCAATCCATATTTCTTTCAAGGAGTTGTTCAGGACATTCGCAGTGAAGGAGAGTATAACATAGGAAAATAAGGCGACCTACTGCTGTCATCCATTCTTTCTAAAAGATTTTCTCTGTTCACTTTCCAATTCTTTCCAAGCTGATCCTAGTGTTCTATTGCAATATCCCTCTTTTCTTAAAAAACTGCACCAAGTCTCTCACAGCTCCAGCCTAGTCTCTGTGGCTCAACTCACAATTCTGTTTATTCTTAAAGCTTGTGAACGCAATATTTCTTGAGCTTGGGGGATGACAGGATTGGAAGTGCAGGTACTGAGAGTGTTGAATTGGTTTGGTGGTACACTGTAGTTTGCACTTTTCCTTGGTTATCCAAATACACCATAGTGACTAAGAAGGAGACTCTTTTCTTATCTATATTCTACTGTAAATTTCAGATTCAGGGTTTATCTTAATTTAGTTCTCCATGGTATTCCAGGAGTTCAGCCAGCCTCCTGTGCTGTAAATATGCAAAAATATCATCTCTGTATCTATAGAAGACTGATTGGCTGATCTCCAGCATTTTCCACTTCATTTCTATGCTTGCATGTACAAAGATTTCTGCAATTGCAACTGAGACTTAGCTCCTATTGCTGTGCCTTTGCCTGCTAATTCAGAAATTTGTGTGAATCTGTAGGAGGTGCCTTGTAAGACATGGTCTATTCCCTGCTTTTATAAGGTACGGAGGGGGGGCAATCAATGTTGTAGTCCTGTCTTCAATTTCTCTTTTACATATGTAAATTTTTATTCCAAACCATAAAAATTTGCCACACCCATGAGGCATCCTCCTGGGGAATTGAGGGTATAAAGACAATATGTCAAAGGAATAATATTATAGTGCCTGGTGGAAAAACTTGGCAATGTGTCTATTTTCCTTAAGAAAGCTGTGGTATCCTGTAGTCTTTCGTAGGAGATCTAAGGGAGAGGGGTAAGATAGTGAGGGCCAGGAGTCCTATCTACTGGTTCTTGTGGGGGCATGCATCCACTCAAGACTGGTCCTGCCTGGCCAAAAGCCCTGTTTTCTGGGGTCCTTCTTTTTGTGAGTTTTTGTAGAATGTACCAATGTGGTATAGAAGTCATGTTCCAATTAGGGCCTCTTTGCCCTTGCTAGAAACTCCTATTTACACCTTTGTTGTTCTGTGAATATCAAGTGTATAAAACCTGTTCACTAAAATTTTACTTTCCCTCTTTTACAGCTTTTAGGGCGTTTATTTGGATCTTCCAAGAGCAATGTAATGTCTCTGTATCTGATAGTGTTGCCTCTCCCATTGTTTATATAATTTTCCTTTTTCCAAGACTTACTAAAGCTCCGACTTTGTCTGCTTTATCTTGATGAACTAGTCTTCTGGTTTTGTTGCTAAATCCTGAAGGGTTGTTAGCTCCTTTTTGCTCATGTTAGGGTACCCCCTCCCTTTCATAGGATTTTTTCTCCCACATCCATGGTTTCACAGTGTACCAGGTTTTCCAGACCTGGAAGCTTTTTTTGGTAGGAGGGTTTTCTCTCTGTTCATAGGGATTGCGAGGATTGCTTTCCACTTAACTTTACCCCTTCAATTGTGTTCCTCCATTGTTTTGCATAAGGAGTCTGAGAATCTTTTGTTTTATCATTCTGCTCTTTTAATCTATTCATTGAGCTTTCCCAGGGAATCTCCAAAAGTGCTTTCTTTGGTGGAGGTCCTGGTACAAAGATCTCCCTTTACCTGAGGACAGAGAGTTGGCTTCTATCAAGGCCTTCTGATACTATTAGTTCCCTGCCCATCTGCCGTAACCTCCTTCTTGCCACTGTCTCCTCCTCTTTGCCTTGGGCCCAGTGGTAGTATCCTCCTTGTGAAATCGCCATGTTTTTCTGTTGTGCTTTCCATGGTCTGTGAGAGGGATGGCCCCAATGTGGGGGTTGTCCATTGTACCTCTGGAGGGGAGGTACCTGTGTGGTACTCCCGTTTACCCTCCATTTCTGGTTTGAGGGGCCCTCCCTCCTCTGGGGGTCCTTCCCCTGTATGGGTTCCACCTTCTCTGTGGTGGTGGCCTGCACATGGTTTTGTTCCCAGGGGTAGGGGGCTTTGTTTTTTGGGCAGGGTTGGCATTTCTCTTTCTCTGCGGAGCCCTGTGGTTTTTTTGCCCTGTTTTGGGTTTTGGGCTGCTTGTTCTGGTGGGGATTCATGGCTTTCTGAGTACAAGCTTTTTCTTTTTTTTGCATTTTCAAGTTTTTTGAGTGTGCCTTTTTGTTTTTCCTTTTCTTTTTCCTGATTTCCTGTGTTGCAAAATATATGGGCCTGAAGGATTCCAGGTTTTCTGGTCCTCTTTTCTTTGGGTTTGCTTCCTTATCCTTTTCTCTTTCTTTTGCCTCCTGACCCTCCTGTTCCCAAAAAGGTACTCTTTTCTGGCTCTTTGTCCTCATTTCCTGGTTTGTATTTATTTCGAGATTTTCCTCGTTTAAGTTTGCAATCACTTTTTCCAACTGGCCCACTCTCCTATGACTTTTTCCCAGGAGATTATTAGCAGGCTTCATCACTCTCTTTAAGTCCAGATGGGTAGGGGGAGAGGATGGTGTTGGTAGAAAGAGCTCTAAAGAGCCTGGCTTCTTATTGTCTTATTTAGAGGAAGTGGTATTTGGTATTTTCCTCATTTTCCCTTGTATTAATCCCTATTCCCTAAGGGGGTTCCTATTTCTGTGGGTTTTCCGTTGTGTTTGTTTCACCTGGTTATTTTCTGTGTTAAGTGGTGGGGTTTGTCAAAGCCCCTCTTTCTGTATGTTCTCTCATTATCTTCTGTTGCTACTCTCCTGTTAGGTCTATTTTCTTCCCTCTGTATTATTTCGCTGGGTTTCTACTAGGGAGGTTCATTTTGTTTCTGCCCTAGAAATTAATGCCTATGTCTTTCATACATTCTAGGACCAGTTATTTTCTTTCATTGTCAATTTGTCTTACTGTTTTTCTCTTCATATATCTTATGAGGGGTGTCCTCATCCTGTCGGATATAGTATTTGTGGTTGGGGCTGTAAGCTTGTCAATTTTTTTGGAGGCTAGCTTTCCTCTCTTGAGTGCATCATGGCAGATCCTTCTGTGATAATGAAGGTAAGGTATCCCTTAGTCTGTTTTTCTCACTTATTATTTTCCTCGCACTTCTACTGTGCCTTGCCCTTATTGCGCTGCAATTAGGCCTTGCATCTCTTTGCAGCAACCTGGCAAATCAATTCACCCATCTCAATTACCCAATGGGTGGCAGATGTTTCATGTTTTCATCAATGTTGTTAAGTGTGAGGTTGAATCTGTCCGTCACAACACCTTTCATTCACACCTACCAGGTATCTGAGTATGGCTCTGGATAGCTCTTCTTTGTACAATTTGGTTTAATTTTTTAACTTCCCTCTTCTTCCTCTTGTGTAGAGAGGTAGGAGGATGACTTGTAAATGAAAAATTTCATCCAAGAATGGTCTTCTGGGAAGGCCTAGCTTATGTCTCCTCCCAATAGCAGAGGTTGCAGAGGACTTGCTTGGATGGCTGGGCTTGTGTTTGCCCAAGCTGAAGGGTGAGACCATCCTCCTGTTAGTGCTAAGGGATTTTTTTAAAAGGGATTCCTTTACTTTTTCTCGCCAAAGCCAATAGTCTCACCTCTTCCATCAACTGCCTACGGTTGAGATTACAATTTAATAATGTAACCTTCTCTACCGGACATTAGGACTGTGGTTTATTGCAGCCTGTCTGAGGCTTGCTCTAGTCCAGAGGCATATTTTGTGAATTATATATGTATATATGTTAGGAGATATATTGTGTAGTTTTAAGTAATACTGATTTTTTTAGGCACTTGTTTTTAATTTATTTTCCTAAAACGTTTTTACAGATATTTCCTTTTTATGACTCTTTTTAATTTTTTAGTCTTCCTTTTCTTCTTTTTTCGGGTTCCTGAGATAGAAAATAAGAATCTTTTCTGTTTGTTTTCAGAAGGCTGTTTTTGCTGTGCTGATCTATGAGAAGGTCGATAATCGAAATGGCGTTCTTCCAGCTGATGTTTGTCCTCCCTGGTAAAGATCTTAAACCACAGGGTCTTCCAGCTTAAAGTTTCTTTCAGACACCTGTAACTTAAAGGTACAGGAGTGGAGCTTAGCTCTGTTCAGACTTTGAAAAAATCACACCGAGTTATAACTCTGTCTTGCCCTGGCCAACACAGACAGTTTTTCTTTTTTAGCTTTTCTTTAGAATAGTCCCTAATACGACTGGGTTTTCTATGTGCTACTTTGTCCTGCTGGGCTATCAAGAACAGGAAATATAGTAAAAAATGTAGTTACACAATAGAGAAATAATGTACAAGTAAAACTTCCATGTACTTCCCAAAAATCTAACATCAAACTCAAGCACTAGCGAATTCAGCCAGAGGCTTCATCAGGTGCAGTGAAGTGCAGACTGTGTCCTTTATTCTAAAAAAGTACAATATATCATACAAGTAACCAAAGACACTACAAAGGGGTACATGTAAAAAAGCTTAGCCGACTCCGGGGAACTTCACGACTGCGGGAGTGTGGAGGGGGAGGGGTCCTCTGTTCCTTCTCTGCTAC
>NW_028236147.1:0-10475 GCF_977035675.1 Penaeus japonicus | reverse complement strand
TTTTTTTTTCATTTTTCTTTTATGATCACTGTCACTATCATCCTCGTTATTGTATATATATTTCTTAATTTGCTTTCCGGCTTAAATATCATTATTATTTCGTTGAAATCAGTGTCCTTTATAGTGTTATTGATTTTTGTTCTCATATCATTAGTAAAATAACTCTTACTACTGTAAGATGTTTCTATTCTAATTCATCATTGACGTTAGAGTAACCGTAATTATATAATCACCTGTAATCTCTTAAAAAATGTAACCACTACAAATTGTAAACATCCGCAACCCTTTCTGAAGAACACGCATCGACAACAGTGATTTTCAGTATCCCTTCCCCCAACCCGCCTTATCTACGTCGTTATCTTTGCCTTATCTGACCCGCTGGCGTGCAAGGGTGAAATAAACCTTGGAAATCTCGGTAAAATCGACTTTACGAGCACTTCAGACCTTCTCCTTCCGCCTCAGAAATCCCTCCCAAATCAGCCTTTGTTTTTAAGCGACGAAGACAAGGTTCCAACATTATTTCTAACACGTTAGCTTTAGACCAGGCTTGCGTAGAAGCGAAAATATCTTTCCATTAAAAACTAAAAAGAATAACGAATTTGTATACGGACTCTCTTCCTGTAGTGGTGAATAAATATACATATCCTTACACACGTGTTCCATGTATTATATCGCCGTTAGAAATAAAAAAAACGACAATAATAAAGTTACAAGAGATTTTCGTAAAGATCCAAGAAGCGAACTCTCTGTCACGCTATTGCTGTCTGCGGCGGCCACTAAACACGGGTTGCGGAGAGGCGTTTGAAGAGACTTGTTAAGCCATTAGTGCAATGAGTCAGCGCCTGTATTACGACCTGAGTTGAGAGATGTATTGTTAACTTGGTTGTTGTAGTAGCATCTCCTGCCACGTTGGGAGAGCGAGGGGGGAGGAGGGGAGGGAGGGAGGGATGAGGGAAGGGGATGGGAGGAGGTAGAGGGAAAAGAGGGTGGGGGAAGGGGAGAAGGGGGAAGCGGTAGGATAGAGGGATAGTGAGAGAGAGAGAGAGAGGGAGGGGGGGAGGGGCAGTGGAAGAGGGAAGGAGGAGGAGAGAGAAAGAAAAAATCAAACTAGAAATTTGTGACACGAAAAGGTGGAGAAAAAATAGAGGTGATCTCTTTCTTCTTCTTCTTCTTCTCTCTCTCTCTCTCTCTCTCTCTCTCTCTCTCTCTCTCTCTCTCTCTCTCTCCCTCCCTCCCTCCCTCCCTCCCTCCCTCCCTCTCTCTCTCTCTCTCTCTCTGAGCTACAGAATTAGTTAGCGGTGGGAAATGTTATCCGAAGTTAGTGCATAAGTGCAACAATATGTTACGACTCAACGCCCCGACGGCAGCCTGTGTCTTAAGCCCTTCGGTAGTAGGTACCTGTGTTACCCCTCCCCCCCTCCCTACCCTCCCCTCCTCATCCCTCCCTTTACTTACCCTCATTCCTCCCTCCTCCCTCCCCTCCCCTCCCCATCTCTCCCTCATTTACCTTCCCTCCTTACCCCTCCCTTGCTCTCTTCCCCTCCGCCCTCATCCCCCTCTTCCTCTCTTACCCTTCACCCCCTTCCCAACACCCAAGGCCCTTCCCTCCCCTCCTCTTCCTTCCCTCCTCCTTCATATCCCTTCTCTCTTCACCATACCCCTCTTTCGCTCTATCGCTCCCCTCCTTTAGGAAGAAGAGAAAAAGAGAGAGAAAGAGAGAGAGAGAGAGAGAGAGAGAGAGAGAGATAAAAAACAACATATAATTACATCCCCATCACCCTATCTCCACTCCTCCCACTTTCTCTCCTCCTCCTCCTCCGCCTCCTCCTCGTCCTCCTCCTCCTCTTCACTCTACTCCCTTGGGGCTGCTGAAGATTTTAGGGTTACATCTCTCGCTCTCTCTCTCTTCTCTCTCTCTCTCTTTCTCTCTCGCTCTCTCTCTCTTCTCTCTCTCTCTCTCTCTCTCTCTCTCTCTCTCTCTCTCTCTCTTTCTCTCTCTCTCTCTCTCTCACTCTCTCACTCTATCTATCTATTTATCTCTATCTCCTCTTCCTCCTCTTCCTCTTGTTTCTTTCCTCTTTCCCTTCCCTTTCCCCACCCTCCTCCTCCCTCCACCTCATCTAAGTCTTCTTCTTCCTCTTCTTCTTGTTCCTCCTCTTCCTCCGTCTCCCACTCCCCCTCCCCCTTCATCTCCTCCTCTTTCCCCTCCTCCTCCTCCTCCTCCTCCTCCTCCACCTCTTCCCCCTCCCCTCCACCCCTTCCCCTCCATCTCTACCTCTATATCCTCCACCTCTTCCCCCTCCCCTCCCCCCCTTCCCCTCCGCTATCAGATCGCGTTGAGGTGTGGGTCTGACATCGGGGGCTGACACTGGGCGAGAGGCGGCTGCTGATGTGTGGTCGGTCCCCCGCCCATCGACCTCACCCCCCCTACCCCTCCTTACCCCTCCCTCCCCCTCACTCCCGTCTCGGTCTATCTGTCGGTCTGTCTGCCTTTGTATGTATATAGATATGTGTATTCATATGTATGTGTGTGTGTATTTATATATATATGTATATATATATATATATATATATATATACATATATATATATATATAAATATATATATATCTATATATATATTTCTATATATATATATATATATATATTGATACTGTATATATATATATAAGTATATGATATATATATATATATATATATATATATATATATATATATATATATATATATATATATATACACTGCTACAGTTATCATTATTATCATCATTATCATCATCATTTTACCCTTATTATTATCATTATATAAATTATCATTATCATAATTTTCTATAATTATTATTATCATTGTTATTATTGCCAGTGTTGTTGCTATTGTTGTTTTGGTTGTTGTTGTTTTTATCATAATCATTATTACTCCTATAATCATTGCAGGTGTTGTTATTGTTATCATTATTGTTATTATAATTACTATCATTATCATTATCATTTTATTACTATCATGGTTGATATTGTCGTTGCTATTCTTATCATTATCATTATCAATAATTCTATCATTATCCAAATTATGATCGTCATTACAGGGGTTATTACCCTTGCTAAGTATGGTAAGGTTTAGTTATTGAAGTCAACATATTTTCTTATAAAACCATTTCAGATTTTTTTGTATAAATTGATAATCAGTGTTAAGAGCTATATCTTCATTTTGTATTGATATAAACTCAATATCAAGTCAATATAAACAGCATTTCGTTAGTTATATGTTTCCCGTATAGAAATGATTAAACTTCAAGGGCAATTCAAATTATTTGATATCCAAATGTTTCGTAAATAGAAGTAACAAATTTATTTAGAATTTTGTTCTTGAGAGAAAGGAGTTCTCAGAAAGAGCCTCTTGACTGAACTTGACTGAAAGCTTTTCCGTTGAAGGAAATTTTAGATTCCAGTCCACTTTCTTGACTGAAGTGAGATTGCACCTCCCCCCCCCTTCCGGGCGCCACTAACCCCCCTCTCTCCCCCAGATCAAGATCTGGTTCCAGAACCGCCGCTCCAAGTACAAGAAGCTGATGAAGGCGGCGCAGAGTGGCAGCGGCCCCTCCACCCCCATGGGCGCCCCCATCACCCCCGGCTCTCCCCTGGGGGGCTCGCCGCTGGAGGGGGCGTCCCCCCTGGGCCAGCCCCTGCCGTCGTCCACGCCCCAGAGCATCTCCCCGGCCCCGCCCTCGGCTCAGAGCCCGCCCTCGACGCACCCCTACACCAGCATGGCGCCCGTGGCCGGCGCGCCCCACGGCTCCTCCTCGTCGTCGCAGGGCCCTCCCCCCTCGGGCGGCCCGGCGCCGGCGCAGCAGCAGCAGGCGGGGAGCCAGCAGGCGCAGCAGGGGGCGGCCGGCCAGGGCCACACGCCCTCGTCGCAGGCCTCCTCCTCGGTGGGCGAGCACCTGCCGCCGCCCCTGCCGTCGTCACTGCCGCCCTCGGCGTCCTCGCCGGGCCTCGCCGCCCACCACTGGGACATGAAGCCGCCCGTGTCCGCGCCCTACATGTACTCCTGGTATGCCGCAGACGCGCAGCACAACCTCTTGACTTAGGAAGGCGAGGCGAGGGTCTCCCTCGGCCGCTCGGGCCGCGCTCGGTTCGTCTCTCTCTCGCTCTCGCTCTGTCTCTCTTTCTCTTTCTTTCTCTCTCCCTCCCTCTCCCCCTCCCCCTTTCTCACTGGCTTTTATTTACTTTCATTTTAATTCCTTTTTATAATTCCGACTTTCATCTTTTCTTTGTCCAAAGACAGAGGAAAAGAAAAAAGTACGGAAACAAAGAGAGAGAGAGAGAGAGACAAACAAATACATCAGACAAGAACAAAATAACAGATGAACAAAAACAAAAACGCAACCATGGGCGTATGTAGGTGTTTGTGGGCGTAACATGGAAAAAAAAACAAAAAACAAAAAAATAGGTTGTGTGTGAGGGTGAAATAACAAAAAAAGGTAAAAAAAAATCTCACCATTTACCAAAGAATCAAGTCTCTTTTACTTGTTGTTGTTGTTCGTAAGGAGAAAACAAAAACAAAAAAAAAATACAAAAAAAATACAAATAAATTCATGATCACTATAATGATCATGAAAAGACGCCAGATTATGCCAGACTATGATGACGAGGAGGATAATGATGATAATGATGATGATGAAGGTGATGATGGTGATTCAAAAAAATGAATAATGAAAAGATTCTAGATAAAGGAATATAAATGAGAAAAAAAGAAGATTCTGCGGCAAAGGAATCACTGTCGGTGTTGCCCTCTGGGAGGTCACTATTATTAAAGCAGTTGATGTAATTTTTTTTTCCGTTTTTTAACTTTTTTATTATGACTATTCTCTTTTCATCTATATTTCTTTTCTTCATTATTTTATCGTTCTCTCCTTCACTGGGTGTTGTAGTTAGGTGTTATATCTCCCAATATGAAAGAGCAATGAAACACTTTGAAAACCGGACGAAGATTTGTGAAAAGTGAATCCAGTGACGAAATGTAAGTGTAAAAAAAAGTAAACAATAAATTTATAAAAGAAATATGTATACTTTTTTCATTTCTTTTTTTGGAAAGGACCAAAATAAAATAAAAATATAGACAGAGAGGATGTTGCTGTGTTTGGAGATATTAAGAAGAAAAAGTGAAAATATGTTTTGATTATGCGGTGGAAAACGAAATTAGGAAGAGAGAGAAAAAATGATGAAAAAAATTACAATAGTGACGAAAGATAAGAAAAAGATTGTGATGAACTAGAAAGGGTAAAACAAGAAACTTTTGTGATGATGTTACTTCTACAGAGAGAAATAATGGTTGTGATGCTACAATATATACATATATACATACATATATATATATATATATATATATATATATATATATATATATACATATATATATATGTACATATAAATATGTATATATATATATATATATATATATATATATATATATATATATATATATATATATATATATATCATATCATATATGTACATATATGTATGTATATATGTATATGCATATGTGCGTGTGATAAGACATTAGTAATAATAATCATCATCATAAACCATTGGTTGTGACGTAAGAGACATTCCGAAAACGTAATACCAGAAAAAAAAACATTTGTGACAAGTGACTAACGTTACGAACTCGTTACAGACAACGAGATCGCAAAACGTCAGTTAACTATTTGAATTCCACATCAAAATGGAATCCGATTTTCGCATTTCCTTTAAAAAAAAAGGAAAGAAAGAAAAATGCAGTGAAGGAGATAATAAAGAAAATAATATTAATAATCCTCTGACGATTCATAGTCTTGGCTATAGTGAATGTTAGCGTCTTATTAAGGAATAAGATAAAGTTTAAAACGATAAGGGGAAAAAGAACACGGTCTCACTTCTGAGAAATAGTTGTATTTTATAGTAAGTGGAGAGAGAGAAAAAAAAAATGTATCTTCATAGTATTCTCCCTCTTTTAAATCTCTCAGATTCTCTTCTAAGTTCTTTTGGATATTTTTTCGGTGAGGAATATAGTGAGGAAAACGAAAAGGGACTTGGAAATGACGAGAGAAACAAAGAATTAAATTCTCAAAAGAGAGGTTTATAAAAAAAAAAAAAAAATGTCGTATGAATCCGACTCTGTGATTGGTGGAAATTCAAGCCACGCCCATTTTGTGTACGGTACGGTACGGTATGAATCATAGCTAATGAGACAAACCTCATAAAAATGGTCGACAAATCGAAAAAAGTAAAGAAAAAGTTTACTGTGTGTATATATATCTATTCCTTCTTTTTTCCTATCTCTCTATCTCTTTCTCTCTCTCTCTCTCTTTTCCCTCTTTCTTAATTTAACACATATTTGTAATTATTATCATTATTTTTTATTTCCTCGGCAGACAGCCAATTGTTAGTTGCGGTTTCAGCAGCGGTTCTTCTGTGACAGACG
Organism: Penaeus japonicus; assembly: GCF_977035675.1. Classification (NCBI taxonomy): domain Eukaryota; kingdom Metazoa; phylum Arthropoda; class Malacostraca; order Decapoda; family Penaeidae; genus Penaeus; species Penaeus japonicus. The sequence continues at coordinate 4,013 of NW_028236147.1, read as the reverse complement.
GAACCGCGAACCGCTACCCCCCCTCCCACCCAAAACACCCACACCCATATCCCCGCCCCACCCCCTCCCCCTCCTTACCCCCTGCTTACCGCTTCATAGTTGAACATTATGAAAAAAAAACTAAAAAAAAAACAAAAAACGTTGGTAATGCTTGGTTCCCGCCAGATCGAGACTTTAAAAAAATCCGTCCAGGGTTTTTTTTATGGTGAATAAATCAAAAATAAAATTGGATATATAAAATAGACAAGAGAAGCAAACAGATAATAATTGGGAGGCATAGTGTGAGAGATATGAGAGAAGAAAGAGATGAGAGACGAGATGAGAGCGGAGAGAGTGAGATTGAGAGGTCTGAGAGAGAGAGATAGTTATGAGAGGAGCAGAGCGAGAGAATGAGTGCGGATGAGAGAAAGAGAGAGAGCAAACGCGTAAGTGAAGGCATAAAGAAGGAAAAAAACAAGATCAATTTAATCAAAGTTAGAAAACAAGTTAGAAAACAAAACATAATGTATACAAAACTAAGAGGCAAAAAAAAACAAAACAGAATAACGTACGATTCCCAGAACTTAAAACCATCTCAAATTGAGAAGCCAACAGCACTTCAACCTAATCTCAGGTCTTGTGGCTATTAGATTTATCACCCATGGAGTCCATTTCTACTATTCGACACGGAGAGAAAGCGAGAGAGAGAGAGAGAGAGGGAAAAATTAATAGAAAAATATACGAGAGTTTCCCCGCAACGTAAAGAAAACGGCGTGCAGTCAGTTTTCGAGACACGGATATATCATGTGAAATTTATCACTCAAAAAATTCGTCCAAGGGAGGAAATATGCATGTTTTCCTTTATGCATTCATATATATATATGTATATAAATATATATATATATATATATATATATATATATATATATATATATATATACGCATATATAAATGTATGATATATTTTTCCCCTCGTCATCTGGGTGTAATTGAGATTACATAATTCGCCAAATTAATCCATAAGCACCCAATGCTCTCTATAAATTATATATATATCTACAATCTATATATCTATACGACATAGATTATCTATATCTTTACTATTTCTCTCGTATATTATATATTATCAATAAATATATAAGCATATATATATCATATATGTTATTACGCAATTCCTATACTATATCTCTCATATTTACGACGCAATCTATATATATATATACTTATTATTATATATTATATCTTATATATCCTTACTTACTTCTAAACTTATATATTTCACTAATGCTTTATGACGATTTACTTCTTGAATATGCAAACTGTTTATAAAAATATTTTTGCCTTCGGAAAGACTATGAGTCATTGAGATGCCCAAGAGCTCTTTAATTATTAATGAACTTTCTAGTATCATATTTCGAGAAACCTGCTTAAAACGTACGAATGAGAAAAATCAAATCCGATCATTATGATTAAAGATTAATGTGCGAGATAATTAAAACCAGATTCTAAAAATCTCGCAAGTTTAATGAGAATTTTTATATCAATAGCAACTAAACCATTTTTATATATCAGTTTTTTTTTCTAACTTGTATCAGTGTCTCTGGGTTAGTTAGTGGATGTTCTGAGATTATGTAATTTCCGTTATATTTTCTCAGAATAATCTTAGCAAAGTACAAGTTTTGTGAGGGATACAAAGAAGAGAAAAAAATAAAAACTCTTAAAATATGACGAGACAATAACGGGGAAAAAAGAGCCTGTGGCAACTCCAAAGGGACGCTTACACCACCAAGACGCCGCGAGTGAAAAATGTGGATCCATTTAAGTCGAAGAAAATGTTTTATTCCCTCTCTCTTTATCTTTCTCTCTCTATATATATCTTCCTCGTGATTGGTATCAATGAAACGCAAATCATGACATGCTAGTGCGTGTTTTTTATTTTAATTTTTATTTTACGAGAAAAAGGTAAGAGAGCGAGAGAGAGACGACGAGATGAGAGCCGAGAGAGAGAGCGAGGTGGAGAGACGACATGACCCCGCGAGAGAGAAGAGAGAGCAGGAGACGAAGATGAGGCACGGATTCCTCCCTCGCCCCCTCCCCCCGCTCCCCCCCCCCCCCGACAGACGAGTGGAGCCTCGGAGTGTTGCGTAGAGAGAGAGAGCTGAGACGAAAGCAGAGAGAGCACGAGTTTGGAACTCGTCCAGGCCTGAATATTCCTTAATTATCGAGTAAAACCAACAAACTAAAATCTCCAGGCTTACCGACCATTTAACGTACGCATACTAAAGAAAGTACACCATCAAACGTCAATCGAAACGCGATTCCAATACAATAACACTAAAAAGAAAACGTCAAAAAGGCTTCTAAAAGTAAACCCTTTTATAATAAATAGAGAGAAAGATATATATTTAAAAAATATATATATTATTACAATATAGAAGAAACTTGAGTCAGCCGATCGACTTTTAACTCCTCAGATCGCAACTTTCACCAAACGTGCATAGGAAGGTCAACGCCCATTCCCCTCCCCTCCCTTCCCCCCTTTCCCTCAGAGTTGCAGGTGCTGTAGCAGTCATGTTTTCTTTTTATCTTTTAATACCTTTTAGACTTAAACTTCCCCTCTTCCCCTTTCCTTCCCCCTCCCCCCTCCCCCCCACCAACCTTGGTTTTGAAAATACGAATATCCCCTCCCCCCCTCCCCTTCTCCCTACCCCTCCCCCTCCCCTTATCCCTACCCCTCCCCCTCCCCTTCTCCCTCCCCCCTCCCCTTCCCCCTTTCCCCTACCCCCTCACCCTATACATACATATGTGCGTTTTTGATTATGTGTATGATTTCATGTGTAGACACTGCGCTATGACATGTTAAAGATATTTCTCTCTCACTTTTTTTTTATTATATTTAATCTCTGATTTTGCGTGTTTTTTTTTTTCAATTACCTGTTTTTATTATTGTAGGTTGTTTCATGTTATACTTGTATTTTAATGATCATTGTAATCGTTATTATTACTGTTATTGTCATCATTACTGTCATCATTTGTGTATCATTCTCATGATTACTATAATTATCATTATTATTATCATTATTGTCATTATTACTTTTGTCATTGGTATTGTCATTATGATTTTTTCATCATTATTATTATCATTATTACTGGATTACCGTTATTATCATTATTATCGTCACTATCATTATTTTTTTATTGTCATTATTATCACTACTATTATTATTACACAAATTCGTTTTTCATGATTATTGTTCACATGACCTCCGAATCGCTTGCCCTCGCGCTCATAGCCTATACTATTTTTTTACTTCTTTCTTTGCTCATACATGAAATATGAAACAGTGTCAAAAATGTGTGGTAAATTATAATAATATGTCCCTCATCCCTATTTTAAATGTAACTTGATGGTAATAAAGAAAAACATTATTATATATATATAATATTAATTCTTATGGCCTCTACCTTTTCCCCCACCCCCTCCCCTCCCCTCCCCTTCCTCCAATCCCCCTCCTTCGGCTCTCGGGGGGAGGCAAGCTCGGGAGGGAGGGCAGTTATATCTATGCACAAGAGGCCAGGCGTTGATACCATTATTTTATATTGTAGTGAAATTGCGATTAAAAAAAAAAATAAAAAATAAAAAAACATACAGTGTACATAGAAATCCATCTTCTCTTTCTTTTTCTCTCTTTCTTCTCCTTCTTCTTCTCCTTCTCCTTCTCCTTTTCCTCGGCGTCTCCTTAGAGAGAACTGAATGTAAACCTTAAGAATTAAAATTGCAGAAAAAATACATGATTGTTTTTTGCCTGTTTTCCCTTTGGATATAATTAGCAATAATTTTTAGTAATGAAAAAAAAGATAATAATTTGAAAAAAAAAATGAAAATCAATTTGAACTCGGAAAAAATCGATAATGAAGATACTTATAAAATATTAGGAAAGAAAAAAAGATACGTGCCCGGTAAGTCCGCGTAGCCATGAAGATGATAACACTACGAATTCACTTTACTAATGAAAAAGAAAATACAACACACA
>NW_028236146.1:0-8414 GCF_977035675.1 Penaeus japonicus | reverse complement strand
AAGAACCGCAATGCACACACACCGTCCAAACAGTCTTTATAGCGCCTCCGCGCACAACACCCCCCGCACAATAAAAAGGACCCCAAAAACACCAGCATTGCAAAAATCATTCAGATTCATACCCAGCATTAACCAATGTATGTTTTGGTCTCGCGGCTGAAGATGTGCTTGGACATTTCTCTGTATCGAAAATGTGCCAAGCTGTACATAATGTGTTCGCCTGGCTGAGGATCGTGTTGCCGCGACCCCGTTATGACGAATTTTTGTTATTTTGGTTTTTGTTTTTTGTTTTTTTTCGTGCTTATTGTCTTTATTTGGAATGTTATGGATTTTTATGGGAGGTTTTCTGAGATAAAGGTATATTTGTATGAGGATATGGAAGTATTTGGTGTTTTTTGCAAAGGGGCGGGAAGAGGAGGAAAGATTGCGGGGGGAGGGGGGGGGGGGTACATGCGGTGACAACTGCTAAGGAAAAGGAGACAGAGAAGAAATGAGAGAAAGAGAGAGGGAGAGAGGAAAGAGAAAGAGAAGGAGACAACATTTTCATAAAAAAAGAAGAATGAAGATAGACATAGATAGTTTTTAAAAAATATACTATACATAGAAATACAAATCAAACACAAAAACAGAAGAAATAAAACAAGAAAAGGAAAAAAAAGCACACACACACACACACACACAGAAACAAATACACCCTCCCCCCCCACCCTACCCATCCCCCCACCCTACTTATCCCCCCTCCCCTCCCAACAAAAAAGGAAAAAAAGAGACCACAGAAAAATATCATTAGCATCAAACCCTCTTGTGTGAGACGCTTGAAGAAGAGAGAATAAAGGCGAGCCGTTTACCGCGTCTGCGAGGGGGGAGGGAGGGAGGGGGGGAGAGGGGGAGAGGGGGAGGGGGAAGGGGAGGGAAGATATGAGGGAGAGAGGGGGGAGAAGGGGAGGGAAGGGTACGAGGGAGAGAGGGTAGGAAAGGGGAAGGGAGAAGGGAGGGGAGGATACGGGGGAGGGGACAGGGAGGGGAAGATCTTAAAAAAACGGGAAGGGGAGAGGGGTGGGAAGGAAGGGGAGGGGAGGATACGAGGGAGAGAGGGAGAGAGGGTGGGAAGGGGAAGGGGGAAGGGAGGGAAGGATACGGGGGAGAGAGAGAGGAGGGGAGGTTGGGGAGGGCAAGGGGAGGGTTGGGCGTTAGGTGCCGCCTCGTCCATCATGGCACTGAATGCCGGCACCCCGCAGCGACCTCCGGCTCCACGTGATCACTAATTGCCATCCTTATGTTACTTGATCTTGAAGGAGGCGGGGAGGAAGGAGGGAGGAGGGAGAGGGGGAGGGAGGGGGAGGGGGAGGAGGGGAAGATGGGAGGAAGAGATAGGAGGAGGAGTAATGAGGGTGGGACAGGAGGAGGAGTGGGGAGAGATAGGAAGAGGAGGAGGTGGAGGAAGAAGAGATGGGAAGGAGATGAGGAGGAGGGAGAGATAAGGTAAGGATGAGGAGGAAGAGATAGGATTAGGAGGAGGAGAAGGGGAGTAGGAGGAGGAGGTGGAAGTTGAGGAAGGGGGAGGAGGAGGAAGAGACACGGAGATAGGCGTGCATAGGCGACGCGAGGAGGTAGAGAGTGATGTGGAAGACAAAGAGGAGGAGGAGGAGGGGGAATATGGTGAAGAGACGAATATCGCTGAGGACGAGAGATCGGAGGCAAGGGAAAGAAGGAGAAGATTCGGGTATGGGCCAGCGAATTCGGAAGAGGAGGAGGAGGAGGATATGAGAGAGGTGACGAAGAGAGTGAGAGAGAGAGGAAGACAGAGTCACAGGACACCTAGGACAGTACAATATACAGGACAGAATGTGAGAACTAGAGGATCGAAAGCCAAAATAAACATAATTATCCTAGATTTGCGAGCCTAAAATGAGTCCCTTGGGAACGATTTTCTATATTCTTCTCTTTAATGATATTAAATAAATGAGGAACGAAAAAAGTGTTATAACAATATGTATAGTTAGATATATTATTCTGAAATCAACACGAAAAGGAAAATCAATCCTCCTCACATATTCTAAAGAACTTACCACGCTATTTTGGGTCCTAAAAGTTAAAAAGTAAAATTTGATTATAACCAACGTTAAAAGAAATCTGAATTTACATTTTTAGAATGGTATGCAACGGTATCGTTAACTACATCGTTGAAATGTCTGAGCGTAAGTTGATACCTTGCAATCAGGAGTAGTTGATACCATTCGAAGCTAATTATCTTAATGTAAGAAATGTTTAATTGCTTATTGCTGCTGTAGGATATCCAGGATGGATAAATGTTAATTAGATTATTACAAATAGTCTTATGAAATTTGAATGATAGAACATGGCCAAGCGAGAAAGCGAGAGGGGGTGCGAGGAGAGCAAGGATGAGAGGGAGAAGATCGCTAGATAGAGTAAGGAGAGAGAGAGAGAGCGGGGGCGAAGAACGAGCGCGAGAGAGAGGAGGAGACAGAGCGCGAGAGAGAGAGGAGAGAGCGGAGCGAGAGAAACGACAGACAGCACGACAGAAGCGCAAAAGTCCCGCTAAGCAAACGAGACAGACAGATAGAGAGTGACAGCCAGGCCATATATGATTACTAGATGTGATCTCTCTATCACAGATCTTTGCTGCCCCGTAAAAAAACGAGACTATATGACTAGGATCTAATAATCTGTTGCACTCAATTGAAATATCTATGTATACTTTTTGCTCACCTTATTTTATATCTTATTTGGTCATAAAATAAAGTAAAGTAGTTGGATTTAACTTATCTTACAAAATAATGAACAGTGGTTTCAAATATTGCAAGTAGTACCGATGCATTTGAAGTTATTGCGGGCCACCAGTGATGATTAACATTTTCTACCAAAGTTTTAGTGAGACAAACCGTTATTGCTTTTCAAGGATGATTGTAAACACCTTTTTTCCTGATGTTGCAGTTGTTGAACAAACTGTTGCGGCATCATGAACACCACTTGTTCAACTTTCTGCAGTTTAATTTGCAACAGGTCTATATTTTCAGGGATTTGTGATGTCTTTGCTGCATCGAGGTGCATAAGAGTGGTGCTGACGCTCGAAACTATAAGCGATGGCTGAAGTTGAAGCAGTGCACAAGTGTTATATCGTGAAGCTGACAAGAGATTTCTGTAATTGGCCATGGAGTAGGTGTTGAAATAGGCGCTTGCAACTGAAAGTCAGACCGGAGAATCCTTCTGCTCGTCGCATTCATCCTGCCAAGTCGGAAACACTCGATCTCATCCTTAGTTCGAGGAGGTGGGATGGAGTGTCGAGAGAAAAAGAAAAAAGGCTTTTCGTTTTCCTGTAGTCTATTTTTCATCTCTGAGATAATATGTCCATAGTGAAAGAATCTCCGTTATCTTCAAGTGTACAAGTAACACATTTCCTAAGGAAAACTATCATGTTTTTTTTTTTTTTTTTTTTTTTTTTTTTTTTTTGTGTGTGTGTGTGTATGTGTGCGTGTGTGTGTGTGCGCGCGCGCGGCCCGCGCCATAATGACAACGTGGCTACTCGTGAGGACAAGAGCGTACCCTGTGTCCCCATTTTGGACAATTAGAGCAAAATGGGGTGAGGTGACTTAGAGATGGCACACATGAAAGGTGTCATGTCTTCAAAATAGTTTTAATGACTTTGGGAATTGTCTCCCCTTCGCATGTTATGAGGAGTCGCTGTGTCACCCTAATATCAATTTCAATACGCTTAGCATGCAAGATAACGTAATTGCAATCCTCAATATCATAGGTTTCAATCTCCCTTGAGGTGTCAAAAACTAAATCTCTGGCCTGATTTATTCCTCCGAAATATCTCCAGCTGTTTTAGTAAAAGGAGCCCTTTTAAGGACTGAGGACATCTATTGACATGGATTCCTAGCTTAGTATCCCTTGTAAAAGATGTATGGAGGGAGTTTATAATATGCTGAAACATGTAGATACATGAGGAAAAAGAGATGTGAGATATAGAGGGATAAGAGGTAGAGAGAGAAGGAGAAAGAGAGGGGGGTGAGGGAGAGAGAGAGAGAGAGGAAGAGAGAGAGAGAGAGAGAGAGAGAGAGAGAAGACAATCTCAGACAGATAGGCAACCACAGAGAGAGAGAGAGAAAAAGAGAGAGAGAAAGAGAGAGAGAGAGAGAGAGAGAGAGAGACGAGAGAGGAAGAAAGAGAGGAGAGATGAGAGAGTATGACGGAGAGAAGAGAAGAAAGGGGAGCGAGAGAGAGAGAGATTGGCACCCGAGGGAGGGGAGAGGAGATAGAAAATATACCCAGGGGGAACCGCAAGAGCCAACCAGAAAGAGAGAGACGGGGGGGTGGCAAAAAGTGAAAAGTTCTCATATATAACAATAAGAAGAAGAAAGAGAAAAGGGGAAAAAAAGAAGGAAGAAGAAAGAGAGAGATAGAGAAAGAAACAGAGACACAAAAAGAAAGAAAAAGATAGATAAAGAGAGACAGAAAGAAAAAACGAGAGAAAGAAAAACAAAACGAAAGAACGAGAGAAAGAGAGACAGAAAGAAAGAACAAGAGAAAGAGAGAAAAACAGATAAATCAAACACACAGGTACATAAACAGACTTCTAAATGAGACAAAGTGCCACAATTCGCACATGCTCTTGTCATCAACGTTGGCAATCGGGAAAATAACATCCCTCCAAAAAAATAATAATAATAATGATAACCCCGCGGTCTCCTTAACAACAAAAGACTATTAGAATCCGCAAACTATTAGAATCCGCAGTTTCATTAGCTTCGAAGCACGTGAGTAGATGATTACATGATGTTAATGATGCCTTAAAATATTTAAAAGCCATAATTACGTTTCATAAGAACAAGAACGACGGTTCATTATCTCGAGATATTGCGATCCAATAGTGATATTGATAATGCTAGCAATGATACTAAATCGGAGCTCCGTATCCATTTGTAATATTTACGTGCACTCGCTTATATCAAAGATACAATAGTTGACATATAATTTAGGCTTTAATTGAGTATAATTTACGAATGATTATAACCTTGGATCATATTCATAGATCGCGCTTAAGTTGCGGGTCCGTTAAACGCATGTGACAACATATGTTGGTTTGATTATGTGTTGTGTGTTATTTATCCTCTATTAGAACATGTGTAAGTAAGTGTTGTTGGTGTCCTTTGGGAGATGTTTTGAATCGTGATATGAGGGGGGGAGGGGTGAATGGGGGGGGGGGGAGAATTTTATGTGACTTGCGAATATGTTGTTGTTAATATGTTGGTGGAACGTTTTCTTTAAGTTTTGTTTTTATCCTTTCTTTCAATCTTTCATTCTTATTTCTTTCTTTCTTTTTTCTTTTTTTTCTTGTTTTTTCTTTTCTTACGATTCTTTCATTACTTTTTCTCTTTCTTTCTGATTGTCATTTCCTCGTTTTTCTTTGTTTCTTACTTTCTTTCTTTCTCTCTTTCTTCCTTTAACAATTTTTTCTTCCTTTCTTCCTTTTGTCTATTTTTTCTTTATCTTTCTTTCTTTTTTTTACTTCTTTCTTTCTTATCCTTTCTTTATTTATTTATTTATATTTCTTTGTTTCTCCCTTTCTTCCTTTTTCTCTTTGTTTCTTTCTTCCTTTCTTTGTTTCTTCCTTCGTTTCTTTCATATTTTCTTTCTCTCTTTCTTTTCTCTCTTTCTATATCTATCTTCCCTTGTCTTTCCTCTCTGGGATTCTCATTTTTCATCTTTTCAATCTTTTTTAATTAAGTTCTGTGCATCAAGTTATTGTATAATATTTTTTCGATATAAGCCTCCCATCTGAACACAGACGGGTTATTTTAGCATGTCACTTCCATTCTGTACAATTTCTATATTGGAGTAGGAAAACTAACTATATGTTATGTGTTTACTCAATCTAACAAAAACAATCTTAACTTATATATAAATATCTCTAATAAATTAAAATATATATCTAAATCAACAATATCAATATCAGACTACACACAACAACCACCCACACCACCCAACTTTCTATACTATATTCTATATATTATTTATATTTAAAAATCTCAATCATACCTCCACACACTCACAGGAGAGTTGTATATGTATATATGTTTATTCACATATTTATTATATATATAATCTATATATAATATATATATCTATATTATACATTTATACTTATCTATATCTATTAATCTAACATTCTATATATATATATATAATATACTATATTATATTTATTTATGTGTGTGTGTGTGTGAGGTGCATGTGAGTGAGTGTCTATGTGTGCATGTGCAGTTATGCAGAATCTTTTATGCCGGTGTACGTTTCGTGAGTGCGTAGATAGATATACAGTGCCTACTGCACAGGCATCCATGTATTCATGAATGTAATAGTTAGGCAGGTATACAGTGTGAGCGTGTTTGTGTGTATGTGTGCATGTATATGTGTGTCACAATGTCTCTGTGTATATGTATGTGTTTGAACGCGTGTGTGTGTGCGTATGTGACTCTGTGTCTGTATGTAGATGTGTGTTTGTGTGTTTGTGAGTGTGTATATGTGTGTGTGTCTGTCCCTGTGTCTATGTGTATATATGTGTGTTTCCGTGTGTATGTGTGTGAATATACCTATGTGTGTTCGTATTCAAACATTTCCACCCTCTCAAATCAGTGAGGCAAAGAAACAAATTCCACATAACAGTTACATAGATATAGCCCTTCTTATAATCATCAGGAGACGAAATACCCTAATTGGTAACCCCTTCGAGCCCCCTCTTCCCCATTCCCCCACTCCCCCTCCCTTACATCCCCCCCCTATCCGGAACTGTGAATATTCATAAATAAACGCCCAATAAATTTTAATTACTGTGAAAGACGACAGGTGACAGGAGGGGGGGTGAGTTGGAAACCTGTGGGGGGGTATGGGGGTATGGGAGGGGGTGAGGGGAAACCTTGAGAGGAGGGATGAGGGGATGTGGGAGGGGGTGAGGGGGTGTGGGAGGGGGGTGAAGGGAAACCTTGAGGAGGGGGGGGGTGAATGAAGTGAGGGTGATTATAAGAATTTTAATGAATGGTAGTCATGATGTTAATGATAGTATTGATATTTGGTATCAGTTACTGGCGATAATAATAATGGTAATGATCATAATAATGATAACAAAGTGATGACGATAATAACGACAATAACGACAATAATGTTAATAATGATAGTGATAATGGAAACAACAATAATAAAAACAGTAATGATAATTACAAAAATCACAACAATGATAGTAACGATAATAACGACATCAATAATAATGTTGATGCTAACAATAACAATAACAACAACAACAACGATAATGACAATAATAATGTTATCAATGAAGATGATGTTGATGATACCCACTATAGCAACCTTATATTGCACATCAACCGCTTTCATAAAGATGGCTGCAATCATAAGTAAAATAATGTTGGTAAAAATAATAATGATAATCAATAAGGGATGATGATAGTGACAGAATAGATTAAAAGAAAAAAACGTTAGCATGTTCTCATTACATATTTATATATAATTATAAGTTTCATTATATTTCTTTCTCATTACTCTTTTATCATTATTTCTGTTGGTTGATTATCATTATACCATTACTGTTCTTGCTGATATCATAATCATGGTATTTTTATCATCATGATTATTGCAATTATTGATATCAATATGATTAGTATGTTACTGTTATTGCATTCATTATTAGCAGCATCTTTATAATTATTGTTATTTTCATAATAATCATCATTTCTTTAATTATCATTGATGTATTATTCCTCTAATGTTATCACTATCATCACTGCTTATTCTTATCAATTGCATTTTATCACCGTTTCTGCAAATTCTATTAGCAATATTATCACCATCATTCCATATCTAACCACCACCACTTTTATCACTATTATTGCAAATTCAATCAACACTTATACCATCGAAACCACTTCCAACATCATCACATTCATCACATAATCCACAACACCTTCATCATCATCATCTGCAACACATCATAGTCACTATAATTATCATCATTAATTCTTAACATCATCATGACTATCATTCCCTTCATTCTAAGTTTGGAAAAATCTAGAAATGGAAAAGAAAAGTAAGAGGGGGGAGGGGGGGGGTATGATGCTCAGCCACTCATTCATCATGTTGGTATGTTGGGTATGTGGTGATGAATATGCGAGGATGAGGTGAAGGAACTGATGGTGTAGGCTGCCGATTAATTATTTATTTCATTCGATTTTCTGGTTTTTAACTGTTGTAGTTGTTATGATTATTATCTTTACTAATATTATTATCAACATTATCATCATCATTGTTGGTATCATTATCGTTATTTTTATTATCGTTCGTATCGTTGTTATGATTATCATCGTTATTTTTGTCATTGC
>NW_028236145.1:0-5000 GCF_977035675.1 Penaeus japonicus | reverse complement strand
ATATATATATATATATATATGTATTTATATATATATATATATATATATAATGTATATAATACATATATGTAAAATTATATATATAATATATATATTATATATTATCTTTATGTAAATGTATATATATTTAATCTTAAATATATTTATTAATTATATATATATATATTATATATATATATATTAAAATACATCTCTCTCTCCTCTTCTTTATATATATATATAATATATATAATATAATACATATATCTATATATATATCTCATATAGATATGATTATACAACAATATGTATATATATTATATATATATATATATATATATATTTTATACATGTATTATATACATATATCTTATATATATATATATATATATATATATCTATATATATAGACATCTATATATATATATATAGATGTACATATATATGTTAATATATATTATATATCTATATATATATATATTATATATATATATATACAGGTACTATATATACATATATATATATATTAAATCTATATATATAGTATATATATATGTATATATAAACATATATATAATATGTATATATATATGACATATATATATGTATATATATATATATATACATATATATATATTATATATATATATTATAATATATTTCACAGATCCTGGACACACTTCGAAACACATTACTAAGGGACCTAACTGAAAATAGAGAAGTTGACGTACTATATCTAGACTTGGCAAAAGCTTTTGACAACAAGTAGATCACGGCAAGTCTGCTACCATAAGATTAAAGACCTTGGAATCGGCGGGAAAGTTGGAAGATGGATTTACAACTTCCTCATTAAATCGGAAATAAAAAAAAGTACAACATTAATGGGCTTTACTCAAATGATCGATTATATGAGTGGGGGCCACAAGGGTCCGTTCTTGGGCCTTGTTATTCCTTATTATGATTGGTGACATTGATAATGGTGTGAAAACACTCAAGAGTAACATCATTTGTGCAGTGATAAAGAATAAGTACACCTTAGATATACAAGATTACTGACAAACAAACTTAACGAGGAATTACATACCATTCTGTAAGTGGGCATATGACAATAATTGAAATTCAATGCAGATAAATTTGAAATCATAAGTATAGTTCCAATTGGAAATTTAAGAGCAAGATCATATTTTGTCGAAGATGTGAAGATGAGGAGAAAAAAGTAGTAAAGATCTAGGGACTCTTTATGAGTAATGACCATGAGTTTCAGTCACCATTATAGAGGCAGATTGTCAAACAAAGGAAAACGTTATGAGTGGATGGGTAATGTGGACTTTACACAGAGACCGAGAACACCTTTTTTACCACCTATGGAAAACATTAGTGACACAAGTTAGAATACAGTGCCATGTATGTAGCCCAAATCTTATAAAAGATATAATGTAGGTAGAACAAGTCCAAAGAATCTTTACACGGAATTTAGATAATATGATGGGTCTAATCTATTGGGAAAGGACTAAAAAAACTAAGACTGTATCACTACAAAGGCGTAGAGGAGGAGAGACTACTTCTTATATATGTTGTGGAAATTATTGAAACTTTTAACACAAATCCAAGACCTGTTGAAGGAGGGGGGTATTCAGGTAGACATTCCCCAGGCAGGAGAACATGCTATTGCCACTGGGATAAGTGCACAAACATGCCTTGTTAGAAATATGCAAAACAAAGTTATCCTAATAACGGACCTAAATTGTTTAATTGCATACCGAAGGATAATAAGAACTTTAAATCAGGGTAGTGTTGAAGTGTTTAAAAAAAAATTAGATAAATGGCTTCACTCAGTACCAGATGAACCACAACATGTGGTAGTGATAGAACGAGGGGCTGAATCAAAATTCCACAAAAAACGGGCGGTCCCCCAGGATGGCCCTGGCATGAGCTAATAAGGCTCAAGCTGTAACTACCACCAAGCAACTACCACCAAGTAAAGTAAGTATATATCTATTATATTTATATATTTATATTATATTAATATATATATATATATGTATATATATCCATATATTATATATATATAGTCTATATATATTTTAGATATATATATATATATATATATGTATATATATACCTATATATAATATTTATATTATATACAAATATATATTTCTATAATACATATTTATATATTTATTATTATACATATATATATATTAATATAGACATATATATATTTATAAGTATACATATTATATATCTCATTTATATATATACATATATATATATATATATGATATATAATATATACAAATAAATAAATATCATCATCCATCATCAGCCTGTTCAATTCACTGAGGACGTAGGGCTCTCTCATTTTTTCAGTCATTCCGTCTTGTGTCCTCTGCCCGATTCCAGGTTTACTTCGCGAATTTTGCTATTTCATCCCGTAATCTGTCATTGGGTCTTGCCCTGGTTCTTTGTGTTCGGGTATTACACATTCTGTTGTTTTCTTTGTCCACCTGTTGTTGTCTCCGTATATGTGTCAGCCCACTGCCACTCCTTTTTTCTTCTTGATGCTCTTGTGTATTCCTCTACTTTTGTTTGCTGCCTGATCCATGTGGCCCTTATCTTGTCCTCTTTAGCTAACTCATAGCTAAGCCTTTCCATTCCTCTATGGGCGGCTTATATTTCCTTCTCGAGTGCCTTGGTCGTAGTCAGGTCTTCTGCTCCATATGTCATGTCGGGAGAGGACAATGGTCACAAATCTTTCCTCTTTAGGCATAGTGGACAGCCAACTTCGTAATATATTATAATGTGTTACCGAAGGCACTCAACAGGATGTATCGCTGAATGAGTTGCCCTACGGTATACATACTCGTTCACTGCTTCCAGTACCACGCCCTGTATTTGTATTTGCTTAACTGGGGAGCTTCTGTATGTTGAACATGACTTTAGTCTTTTTCATGTTCACTTTTAGGCCAATCTTCAGACTTTCCCTATCTAAATTGCTTATTAATTGTGGCCATACATCTGCTGACTCGCCGGAAAAGAAACAATGTCATCTGCAAAATCTTAGATTGCTTAAGTGCTATTCCCTATTTATTCCCTCTCTCTTCCATCAAACTTCTTCGAATACTTCCTCCAAGCAGGCTCGTACACAGCTACGGTGAGATGGTGTCGCCCTGCCTAACACTCTTTTTTATTGGTATTTTAATGGTTTCTGTGTGGATTTTGATGTCGCTGTAGCATCTCTATAATATATCCTTAATAATCTGCAGTAGGGTTTCCTCTACTCCTTGTTTTACGAATTGCATCCAGTACTGCAGATATCTGAACCGAGGCGAATGCCTTTTCATAAGTCTACGAATGCCATACACAGGGGCTTCCTATTTCGTTTGTTTTCGCCATTATTTGAGCTAGTGTGTGGAATATGGTCTGTAATTGAGACTCCGCTGCGGAACCCTGCCTCTTCCTGGGTTGTTTGATCAATGTATCGGTGTACGGGCTGTGATGATTTTGTGAACAGTTTATAGATACTGAGAGGAGGCTTATAGGTCGGTTAATCTTTAAGTCTTTTGTGTCTCCCTTTTTGGTGTATTAGAATTATAACTTTAGGCCGTTTTGCCAGGCCTTCGGAATTTTCCGACGCCTAGACATCTGGTATAAAGACTGGCCAGCTTTACTGCGCAATCTCTCCTGCATCTTGATAAGTTCTACACTAATGCCGTCTTCTCCTGGTGATTTTCCACTTTTATGCTTTTGTAGTACCCTATTTACTTCCTCTACCGTGATGTTTGGAACATCTCCAATTGTTGGGTTTATTCTTGTGGTGGGTCGTTTGAGTGGTACAGGTTGCAATAAAAGTCTTTTATTACTTTGATAATTTCATTTTTATTGTATGTCGCATCTCCGTGGGTTTCTTTATGCTTTGGCTTTTCCCTATTCCGAGCCTCTCTTTGTGCTGGCTGTGGCCGGCAAGCAGAGCTCGCTTATTTTTCATATGTTAAATTTGGTACCTCCTCTTTCTTCTTCTTGTTTATCGTCTTAGTCAGCTCTGTTGATTCTATCTTGTCTCTGATTGATGTTATTTTCATTTCCCTACGCTGTTTCATAAGCTCTTTTGTCTTACCAACAGCTTATGAACTTTTCTTTTTCATCTTTACCCCCCTTATTTCAAGTGCAGACTACCGTTATTATATCAACTGAATTGGTCGTTCATTTGGTCTATCGTCAGATCTTCTTCGAGAGCTGAGTATAGTTATTTGTTTCGGATGTTGTACTGAATTCGTTCCGCCTATTCTTAATGTTGATTAGATTAACGAGAGGCTTTCTGTATGAGTTGTTTTCGTACCTTTTTAGCTGTAACTTTACTTCTACTCCTGACCAGTCTATGGTCGCTACCAACATTTACTTTATTGATAACGGTTAAGTCTTGTACAATGTCACGCCTATTGGTGATTATGAAGTCAATTCGTTTTAATGCCGGATGGAGATTTCCATGTCCATTTCCTCTGGGTCTCTTGTCGAAGAATGTATTATATTTTACGGATCGAGCTTCGGCGAAAATTCTATCAGTCTTTGCCCTTTCTCATTTCTGGGGCCTATTCCATGTTTCCCAACGATTTTTCTCCATCTTCCCTTATTCCTATCTTTGGAATTAAATTCCCCATAATCATGGTAAAATGGGTTGTTGCTCTATCGGTTTTTAAGGCTGCTTGCACATCTCATAGAAGCTCTCAATTCCTCGTCACTATGACTGCCTGGTAGGATGCGTTATTACACTTGGATAATTTTAGGCAATATCTGTTGTGTAGTTTCAGTATTACAGAAACCACTCTATAGTCATCTGTAGAATTCCCACTAAATTCTTTTCACGTCGCTGTTGCAAACTAAGAAACCTACTCCTGATTCTTGTTTGCTATCCAAGGGTTTACCTCGGCCATATTAATGTCGCCATCATTTTAGTAATTTCCGCTCTTCGCCTAGTCTCCTAACTTCAGAAGCTCCTACAATCGCCATTTAATAATGAA
>NW_028236144.1:27500-30841 GCF_977035675.1 Penaeus japonicus | reverse complement strand
ACACACACACTTCTAACACACTACACACACTAAGACACAAACCACAGAAAGCACACATCATACTCACTCCTCCACAAAACAGCATCAGCACAAACACAAACACACATCACACTCTAGAGACACAATAGCACACAATCTTCACAAACACACTACTACGACAACAACACATCAAGACACAGACAGCAAACACACAGTATACACACACACTAGCACATATACCTTAGACACACACGATCTCAAGCAGCAACACACACACAGAACTCCCTCTGCCCCCATAGCTCGCCCACGACACACACGTAAGTAAACAAAGGGATGATTGAAATAGTTTACCTGTTGTCAGATAATGAAAAAGATATATTCCAAATACGACTCTAACACAAATAAATTGGTGACATGAACTCACATATCTCAATGTGTTAAAACCCACGTAAAGTTGACGAAGCTGCGTCCAGCACTGGAGTCCCGCAGTCTGTATAGTTGAGACATTGTGCCATAGATATAGTGAAGCTGTCTCTTTAATGTACTGGTACTTTCGGTAGGATATAAGTTTTTCCAAGCCTGTACGAGTTCCCATCCCTCAGCTCTCATATTCGATTGGTTCATTGCACAGTAATCTCTGTGTTTCTGAGAGCAACACGTCGATGCAATGTAGCTAGTCTTAATTGTTTTTTTTATTGATCGAAGTCCCTCCTTTACTTTTTAATAAGTCTGATTAGTTTCAGTTATCCGGATGTCTTATCTTTTTTGCTGTTGGATGAACTTAATCATGACTAAAAAAACATAGATCACATTTATAATGTACTATCAATAGTGTAGTGATACAGTTCATACGACTATTATTCATTATCATCGAAGTGTAATTTGCAATCTTGAGTAGATGAATATATCCAGCTGTATGAGAATAAGATCATTGTTGTATTGATCATTAGTATTCAGACTCTATTTACTAAATATTCTAGAGAACTCTTATTCCTGCAATGGAAGTCTCAAATCTGCTAAGGAGAAGGAATTGCTTGAATACAAAGATCAATAATGCGTAAGGAGAGGCCAGGGCGTAGCACTGAAACGGGGAGACTGAACTGCCAGAGCGAAAAGCAGCGAGAGACATAGACTATTTGTGGCGGTCAGCGAGTGCAGACTGGAGTAGGGATCGATGGTAAGGGAGCAGTGAAATAGGAGTCGAATATGAAGATGCAATTGAATATGAGAGATATATTATAGAAGATTAGATCTAAGTTATCAATACTGAATAAAATCAGAGGCGATAAGCAAATGGAGCAGTACTCTAAGGTGGCAAGTGAAAGGATATTTAGCAGCGAGATTGTGATGAGTTCTTGCAGTTGGGTATCTTTAGTGGTGGCGGGAGAGAGTAAACTTCAGAGAATTGCGGCGCGCGTTCTTGATTACATGTTGGATAATCACTTTCACCCAGTTGCAAATGGCGTGTTGCAATTTGAAGATAAATTTTCAAATACAGAAAATCATGATAGTAAGGATTGTCTTGATTGTCCCGCTTAGATGCAGGTGTTGCAATATATCTTAAATCGAGTGAATTTCAGCGAATTGGGTTTAAAATTTCGCGTCGTGTAAAGTCCTTTTGCACTTTAATGATCTCAGCGACCAGATCCTTAGTCCTTTGCCTTTGCCATGGATATCGTATATATATATATATATATATATATATATATATATATATATATATATATATGCGTTATATATATATATATATGATATATATATTTATATGTATATTTATATATGTATATATATATATACATATATATATTCTGTATATATATATATATATATATAATGAGAGTATATATATATGTCTTATATATATATGCATATACACATATATATGTATGTATGTATATATAGATAGAATCAGTATAAGAGAAGAAAGTTGTTTGCATTCGTGCAGCTGAGGGGATGTATACACACACACAGGTTGAGTTCTTTGAGATAGTATTGGCGGCTTCACGAGCATAGATTTGATCTGTGTAGTATGTATAGTGGATTTCATGTAAAGAATGATATTGTATGTACACACACGATTTACACACACATGATCGCTGGAGTAAGGATTAGTATAGACAGAGTTGTGGGGACGAGGGGGTGTGTGTGTAGGTAGTAAATATATGGGGTGTTCGGATGCACACACACACTCATGAAAGTGCGCAGGGTAATGTCTACAATCCCAACACCACATCCAAGCACCATATCACACATGGTGCGGTTAAGATCCTTTCCTTCTGTGCAATCGTACACTTTATAAAAAAAAGTATCAGACTCAATTTTTTGACATCTGACTTTATGCAACACAAATAATAATACGTCCCTCTCTATTTTATTTCCCGTTTCCAACCGTGCAATGAAGGTTCAACATCTCCTTGCTAATCATGGTATCCCGCGTTTCCAGGATTAAGTATGTTCCGAATTCCCGGTAATGGTGTTGCTTGATTTCCTGGTTGTTTTTGGTTCCGGGTGTTGCGTAGTTTGGGTTTTTTGTGTTTCCTGGCCGTTTGCTTGTCGAGCTCGACGTGTGTGTCTCCGTTGTGTTGTACTCGTGTTCCTATTCGGCGCAAGCATGATTTACTTGTTTTGGTTTGTGTGTTGAGCACAGTCTGTTGGTCAGTGTCTTGTTTTGTTGTGTGGTAGTGTACGTGTTTATTTGGTGTTTTTACTGTTGTTTTAGTGTGTTGTTTTTTTCGCTCTTGTGGTTTGACTGTGTGCAACTTTGCTTCTGGTTGTCCTGTGTCAGTTTATGACTGGGTGTATAGTCTGTTTGTTGTGTGTGTAGGTTGTTTTTGTCACTTCAGCAACACGTTGTGGTACGTGTTTGTGGTGGTTGTTGTGTTGTTTGTTTCTGTGTCTATCCTGACTTGGTGTTCAAGTTGTGATCGGGTTTATTGGTTTTTGTTCGGCCGGTGTGCGTTCTTGTTTTTCTGTTTCGCCTCGTTGCTAATTATTTGATTGATGGTGGGAAGGACTTGCGTGTCGGCATATAAAGAGAAGGTTTATAAAGGTGTCTGAATAAAAGTGTAAGGTATGTAAGGGTGGGTGGTGCTCGTTGGTGTGATCTGCGTGTGTGTGTGTGTGTGTGTGTGTGTGAGGGGTGTGGTAGAGAGAGAGAGAGAGAGAGAGAGAGAGAGAGAGAGAGAGAGAGGTAGGAGGATAGGTGAGAGAGAGAGTTAAGAGAGAGAGAGAGAGAGAGAGAGAGAGAGAGAGAGAGACAGATAGATAGAAAGATATATATATATATATATATATATATATATATATATATATATATATATATATATATATATATAGAGAGAGAGAGAGAGAGAGAGAGAGAG
>NW_028236144.1:0-2500 GCF_977035675.1 Penaeus japonicus | reverse complement strand
TCGGGTAGGACTCAAAAATGTCGGGTAAAAAGGATGACCCGACTCCTGCCCTTCGACCAAAGAGCTACTTATGTCCTTGGTTATTACTCAAGAGCTCTCTTTCTCTCTCTCTCACGCACACGCACGCGCACACGCACACACACACACACACGCACACGCAACACACAACATGTAAGCCACCTGCTGGCACTCGTTGTAAGACACCAGTGCCATCAGTCGTAAGCCACCCACTGCTGCCATCAGTTGTACAGCACCCGATGCCCTGTTGTAGGTCGGTGGATAAGAGACAGACGTTCACGTGCCATGGTCTTTATTGTGGACTCTAATACACTAGACCCTGGCCGAAGGCCAGAGGTCAGAGCGGTTCGCTCTCTGTCCTGATCTGTCTCTCTATCCTGCCTGTGATCCTTACATGTCCTTAAGTACAAATCTTCAGTCACTTTCTACGCCTCGGGCCTTCCGGTAACAAACACAGCTGTCTAGAGACGTTGGGGTTCCAAGGCGGAAACGAACACAGGAGACAGGAAGCGTCAGGTCAAAACACACTGCCATCGATATTGCATTGAATTAAATAGACATACATGATTAATGTCTTGGTTCACATAATATCAGTATCAGTGCCTCACACACACACACACACACACACACACACACACCAATACATAGACAATGGAAATACAAAACATCATATTCCAGACGGGAATGTAAAGAAAAAGTGTAATAATGCTAATCGGTAACTCATCAGAGGTCGTTTCATATTCCAGCTAAGAGATGGCGCTGCAGTCGCTCTTCTGTGATCCTACCACTTTGTTGCCCTCGTCATCTGTTTAGCAAATACAAACCATAAGATATAAATAAAAAGTGGATGGATAGATAAATCAAAATGAGATAAAATGTAAAATATATAAAAATGATAATACACTCATATTTTTTATACATATAATATACCCACTTAATTACTACGACAATGAGATAAAATGTAAAAAAAAAAAAAAAAAAAAAAATCTATAATAATATACTCATACTTTTTATACATATAATATACCCACTTACAACAGTATTATGACCCACTAATTACTACGACTTTCCGACCTTTCACAATACACACATCTCTCACAGTACCACTGGACACCTACCAATCTACCACGATCTCAAAATAACACAAATACCAATCCAAAACCTAATCTCTTCTCTCCGGCGCCGCCCACGTTTCTCAGGCAACCGATGCAATCCAGTCACTTGCAGGCAGACCGTGCAAGTGTCGCCGGTTTCACAATGTCGGGAAATGGAATATTCAATATTGGATTAATAGAGTCTTCGCTCGCCGTGACCTAGGTAGCTAGCGGAAAACTGCTATCGAGAACTACAAGGGAACTAGTTTACGAAAATGGAAGGGGTAAGGGGGGAGGGGGAGTGGGAGTGGGAGTGGGAGGGGGAGGGGGAGGGAGAGTAGAAGGGGGAGGGGGAGGGGGAGGGGGAGTGGGAGTAGAAGGGGGAGTAGAAGGGGGAGGGGGAGTGGAAGGGGGAGGGGGAGTCCGTTATGGAAAATAGTTTGGGCGTGAGTGACAGCGGCAAGCACACACACACACACACACACACAAGGGGACACTATTTCGCCTAAAAACACATATAAGAAAAGAAAGGAAAGTTACTTAGCACACTGTTCAAAAACCCTGGTGTCGGATGTGCTTTTTAGATTTTCATTTTTATGTATATTTCATTATCATTTTTTAAAATCATTATCATCGTTATCCTCATTATTATTCTTATCTATTTTTAGGGGGAGGGGGTGAGGGTCGGGTACAAGAGCTACAAGGAAATCACTTTACGAAAATGGACACGTAGGGGGAAGCGGGTAGGGGAGGAGGGGGGTTAGGGAGGGTGGAGGGGGAAGCGGGATAGTGTGGGTGAGGGGAGGGTAGTGTGTTAGGGGAGGTATGGAGGATGGAGGGGAAGCGGGACGGGGAGGAGGAGTGTTTCAGGGGGTAAGGGAGGATGGAGGTGGGAGGGAAGCGGGACGGGGAGGGGGGGTACGGTTAAAGGTTGGATGGAGGGGGAAGCGGGAGTGGGGGGAGGGGAGGTTAGGGAAGATGGAGGGATAAGGGGGGTAGGGGAGAGGGTCAGGGAGGATAGAGGGGTAAGGGGGGCAGGGGAGGGGTTAGGGAGGACGGAGGGGGGAGGGGCAGAGACTTACGGAAAGCGGTCTGGACGTGAATGACAGCGGCAGACACTCGACTCGTACTACGGGGAGGAAAAAAAAAAAAAAACCCAAACCCACACAAACCCAATTACGAGCGACTTTTACAAATGAAGCAATCGCGGGTTTTCTTTGGGCGTCACTCCGGTGATATGGAAAATCTGTTCAGCTTTGGAGTTGGAGTGTTGCTGTTGTTTCTTTTTTTTCCCTTTGCAGGAGCTATTTGAATTGCAAAGTGGGGGGATGGGGGAGATAGGGGGTAGGTGGGGGTATCTCTGTTGGTTTTACTCCGATTCTGTTTAT
>NW_028236143.1:5000-7500 GCF_977035675.1 Penaeus japonicus | reverse complement strand
CAGAGGACTGTGAGGCCAGAGGACTGCGAGGCCAGAGGACTGCGAGGCCAGAGGACTGCGAGGCCAGAGGACTGCGAGGCCAGAGGACTGCGAGGCCAGAGGACTGTGAGGCCAGAGATTTTTCTAACCTTTTTGAAGCTGTTGGTTTATGTATTTTAAACATACACATGTGCATTAGATATAAGTTCCTCTATACATACATATAAACATATGCAAATTTTATAGATTTATCATTTTGTCAAAGATTTATTACTGGCTTTTGATTAATTATATGATAGGCTCTTGCCTTTTTTATGTAATTAAATGATTTTATGTTTTAGGGATATTCCTTATGTGGCTTTTGACATTTATATTGCTACCTTAGATTGTATGTGGATGTTGCTTACATCTTGAACCTTTACTTATATTTTGAGTCCTGGCATTTTTCTGAAGATTTTTTCAGCTGAAGTTCATGAATAATGGACGACGTGCATGGTTTCCCCTGAACTTTGCACCTGTAGTAGCATTTTAATGTTATATTGTTTGTAGATATAAGAACAATCAACAAAATGAACAACTTTTCTTTTTTGACATATGTATCACAAGAAATTTAATCTTGTGTAAATCCGTTGTTAGCCTTGCAAAACTAAAACAAAAGAATTTTACAGATTGATAATGAATTTCTTTTTAGTTAATTCTTAATAGACATATACAAATGTGATGTTTCTTTGTTTGATTTTCTCCTTGCGTTGGCGAAATATATATACATAATATATATATATATATATATATATATATATATATAAGTGTATATATATATATATATATATATATATATATATATAAATATATATATAATGGAATTAATTGATTCATATGTACACACAGAAAATTAACATACGTTTAACTCCCTCTCTCTCAGTGAGGAATAGAAAATAATAATGAAAAGAGAGAGGAAGAGGGAGAGACAGAGAAGGAAAGAAAGAAATAGACAGAGAGAGAGAGATTACCAAGTGATGCCTCAGAGCTTACAATTGTTTGAGATCAGTACTGGTTTGAAGCGAAGACTGGATACAAAATAAGAGGGAAAACAAGAGAGAAAGAGAGAAGAGGGATAGAGGTAGGGAGTGAGAGACGGGAAAATAGAAAAAAAAAGTTGAAAATGAGAAAAAGAAAGAAAATTGGACACTTCTCTGGGTGAATATTGATGTATAAGCCAAATCGGAACAGGCTATGAGACGCTGATACTCTCCCCCAGAATATCAAGGTGTGCTGAAGTCAGGCTTCGCAGACTGAGAATAGGCTATCCTTGTGCATGGCAAATTGTACCCACCATTGGGCATCCTGCACAGCCTCTGATAAAACCACCAATGCCTGCAGAGGAGGCATTAGCAGTCTATTACGGGTGTCTGTTTTTATCTTATTAATTTTTGAAACTAATCTCTCTGCCAAGGCTTAGAAATTAAGAAATAGAAATGAAGTCAAACCAAATAGAAATAGAAATTAAAATAGAAATTAAGTGTGTCATAGAAATTAAGAAATAGAAATGAAGTCAAACCAAATAGAAATTAGGTGTGTCATAGAAATTAAGAAATCTTTACAAAATAAAAATAAAAAGTCTATTACGGGTGTCTGTTTTTATCAGATTAATTTTTGAAACTTCCCCTACATAGACTTGGCTTGGCTTACCCTACATGGATTTGGCTTCCCCTACATAGTTTTGGCTTGGCTTCCCCTACATGGACTTGGCTTCCCCTACATGGACTTGGCTCCCCTACATGGACTTGGTTTGGCTTCCCCTACATGGACTTTGTTAAACTTTTCCATCTGAGAACCAGTGTGTGGCTTACCTCTACGTAGATAGAACAACTTGTCTTGGTGCCACCAAGAAAATGAAAATAGAGAACAGCTAACACTCCAGTGTCCAAGATCCAGTTCATACAGAGTGAAACTGCTGGAGGCATTAAAAGTAATAAAGATAATAATAAAGATAGTAATAAAGATAAACAATCCTGAAATATCCTAATTATTTACAGGAGCTCATCATCACCCACCAGCTAAGAAGTACTGCATTCTAAGGCATATGAAGACCTTTTTACAAAGATCAAAACTGTTGGACATCATATAAGTAACAAGAAAACAAGAAAATTCCCAACAACAAAATCTGATCCAGGGAATATAGACATCAAAAGTCTAAAGCCTATCTGTAAAATAGTCATAATATCATATAGGTATTAAAAATAGTATTATTCTTATGATATATATATTCTTCTATATTTAAAAATATAATCCTTATATATATTAATCTATATTTTAAAAAAGTATTCTTCTTATAATATATCATATATATATATATATATATATATATATATATATATATATATATATATATGTATATATATATATATATATATATATATATATACATATATATATATATATATATATATATATATATGAAGTTTCAGAACACGGAGAGCACCTGTGAAATTTCAGAACTCGGAGAGCACCTGTGAAGTTT
>NW_028236142.1:0-10945 GCF_977035675.1 Penaeus japonicus | reverse complement strand
GCTTATCTCCTTGGGTCGGTCCCTGGTCCACCTAGGTCAAGGTCTGGGCTATGTGGTCATATGGACGTAAGATTTAAAAGTCACGTGCAGGGTCACCTACCTCCCTGCTGAAACACAAACAAAATTCTTTTACAAGAATTTTCAAAAGGAATTTACCTAAAAACAGAAAAAAAATAAGAGGTTTTTTTTAATTTTTACTCAAATCAATTTTTTTTACTTAATCATAGCAGACAAATAATGCAATTCTGTCTTTCAAAATTTTTAAATATTGACAAATAAACATAAATCTTGTTTAAGAAAAACCCCTGTTCTTTTTTTTTCTTTTAAATG
This sequence comes from Penaeus japonicus, assembly GCF_977035675.1. Lineage (NCBI taxonomy): Eukaryota > Metazoa > Arthropoda > Malacostraca > Decapoda > Penaeidae > Penaeus > Penaeus japonicus. Next base: position 10,615 of record NW_028236142.1, on the reverse strand, counting down.
GGGGTTTTTTTTGCAGCATTTCTTGTTTTCCTTGGTGGGAATTTTTGACTTTTGTTGGATCTTAAATTTGAAAAAATTCGTACTTTTGTCGGGACAATCATTCTACGAAAAATAAAATAAAAGTAAATCTTTGTTTCCTTCAATGATAGTTTTTTGAAGAAATACGCCATTTCGTCACGGAGTGGTTTTTTTGGAACATCAACGACCCCCCTTATTGGCTATTGGGGAGCCCGTAGGTACCAGTCCTTTGTCGTGATTTGGTTTGTTTGGACTTTTCTCAAAAACGGGGTTGGGGGTGTACTTGTTTTAGTAGCACTCTACATTTTTCTGGTGTTTTCTCTGTTCCCCATTTCTACTTTTATCTATACCACTCCCCCCTCATTTAACTTTCCCCTTCATGCCCTCGTAAGAAATCGAAACAAACAAAAATCTAGTCTTTTTGGTATATCACAACATTTTTTCATTTTTTAAGAATTTTTGCTTATTTATACATTTAGAATCTTTAAATTACATTTTTTGACGTCATAACTTTTTGTTTATTATGTTTATTTTTATATATTATTATATAATATATATATACATATATATGTGTGTGTGCGTGTGTGTGTGTGGTGTGTGTGGGTGTGTGTTTGTGTGTGTGTGGTGTATGGTGTGGTGTGTGTGTATGTATGTATACTTTAAAAAATACACACACCACACACCCACAACCATTTAATATATAATTTATATATTTTATATATTTAGATTAAAATATTTTAATATATTTTAAAATTTATTATTATTAATAATATTTAATAATATATTTTTTTTTTAATATATAAAATTTTTAAATATATTATTTTTTAAAAAATTTTATGATTTATATGTTGTAATGGGTTTATGGATATGAGGGGGTATGTTATTTAATAATTTTAATATATTTATTTTTTATTTTTTTCCACAAACAACATTATATTATATTTTAATATAGATATTTTTTATTATTTTTTTTATATATAATATGTAGGTTTTGTTGTTTATTTGGTTTTTGTTTGCTTTGTATTTTTATTTATATATATATTTGATATTATTTTTATATTATATATAAATTTAAAATATATACATAATTTTATATTTTTTATAGATAAAATATATATATATTATTTATTTGAAATCATTAACATTTTTTATACAATATTACTATGGACTATACATAAATTTTTATATACTTTTTGCTTACTTTTAATATGTCTATAACATCTATAATATATATATTATATATATTGATTGTAGTATGAGTTTTGTATTTATTTTTTTACAATAATGTATATGTATATGCATATGGTGTTTTATGTTTGATATATTATATTAATATATATACTATATATATATTTATATAATTTTTTTTTTATTTAATAAACTAAAAAACACAAACAAACTAAATTCTATCTTATATATTTTTAGTATTTTTATATATATATATATTTTATATATATATATATATACTATTTATATAGTAATGATAATAAAATATATTATATATTATATATATAATATATATATATTATATGACTATATATATACTTATATCATATATATAATATAATATATATACTCACAATCTGTATATGTGTGTGTATGTGCTATATGTATATATATGTTTTTATATATATATATATATATATAAATTATATATATACATAATATATTTATATATATATATATATTACACTGTATATGTGTGTGTGTGTTTTGACTATTATATAGATATATATATATATATATATATATATATATATCATTATATATATAATATATTATGTATATATATGTATATATATGAGATATATATTGATACTATATATATATATTATATATAGATATATATATATGATATATACGTGCTATATATATATATGTATATATATATGTATAGATATATATATATATGTTATATGAAAGAATATATAATATATAATATATATATATATTTATATATCTATGTGTTTTGGTGTAGTGCTGTCAGTGTGTGCTGTGCTCTGTAGTTTGTGTGTGATTATACTTATTCTTGTCTAGGAATGTATTTTTTAGGTCTACAAACCAAAAAAAACTCAGCCAATAAATTAAAAGCTAAGACTTTTAGAGGTTTTGATAGTATCTACATAAATTTATAACATTGAAAATTGTATACATGTTCATTCCGATTTACAAACATATTCACAAACATTTACGCTTAACGCTTAGCGAGATTCGGGAAGGATCGTATCGCTCGCTTTGCCTGATCTAACAAGGCGCTTAGGTCCACTCGTGTATGACAAGAAAGTAACCTGTTTTTTTGTTTAAATAGATAAACGCTTCATGCTTTCTCAAATTTCGACAAGAAGTCTGATTAAGGTGTGGTCTAACTCTTGCTTTGGTGGTGTCTCTAACGGGTGAATAACTATTTAAACATGTATTTTCTAAAAATTTACTACACACACTGCAGAATTAGTTCACCGCATTTTTGTCAAATACTTTTTTTTGTAAAAACTGGACCTCTTATGTGTTTCCGACGTTCGTGCGTATGTGAATATATGGCATGATCAAAATTTTAGTGGTCTATGGTTTGTGGAGTTGTTATTTTGGATACATTTAAGGGATGGTTAATATGAATAAAACAATCTAAAACTCACAAACATATGTTTGTATGTATATTACATACATAATGTGTGTAGTTTATTATTATTATTATATAATATATATATTATAGTGGAAGTTAAGTTAGGTGTGATTGATTATATTTTTATAGATATATATGTGATATTGTAATATTTTTATTATTATTTTGTAATATATGGCGTTGGATAGGTGTGTGGGTTAAATGGTGGGTGGGTGTGTGTTATAAGATATATATATATTTTTATAGATATATATATATATGATATTTTTTTTGTTCGATATATATATATATTTTGTATACTTAGGTATAATGTTATTGAGTTGTTTTTTTATATAAGATATAGTATATATATATATTTATTGATTATTATATATATTAGTTATTTTTATTTAGATTTTTATTATTTGGGAGGTATTTTAATGAGAGGGTGTTTAGTTGCTGATTTTTAGTGTATTAGTTTGTTTGTTATATAAGTGTTTCTTAAGAATATGATTTATTGATTCGAGTCTTAGTTTATACTGAATGCGGGTTGTTTTGTTATATAGTTTTATATATTGAGTGTGCTAATTGGATATATGTTATTGTGATTATATTATGTAAAGAAGTATAAATATATTAACACACACTCACAAACATCATATCAAGATGTTGTGTTACGTTATATATATATTCTTTTTGTGTTTTGTGTGTTGTATTGGTTGTTGTTTTTTTGTGTGACGTGATATGATGTGGTAATGTGTGTTTGATGTGTTTGTTGTTTTTTTGTGGTTTCGTGTTTAGATTGTGGTGATTAGTGTGGATGAGATTTATGGTAGAGTGCTTGTTGTATTGTTTGTGTGTGTTTTATTATTTTTTGTGAGTGTAGTGTGTGTGTGTGTGCTGTGGTATGTGGGACTATATATAACTATATATATCTAAATCAAACAATATTAAGATAGAGTATATATATTTTATAGGTTATATATACTTTTATCGAGATATATATAAATATTACGATGTTTTTTTATAATTCTTGTTATATCATATATATTATATTTTTATATATTATGGACACACTCCAAATATAAATATAATAATCAAATCAAAATCATCACAATCATTTATATATATATATAGATATAGCATATATTTATATATTGTTAGTTTGACTACACACTCACACTCACACACACTACACAACACACACTCACATCACAAATAATATTATATTTATTTATTTATTCTTTATTTATTATTTGGATATCTATATATCTTTCTATATATGTATATATTATCGTATCGATATTAATACTTATATATATATTAGTATATACTATATATATATATTTATATCGTATTATATATTTTAATAAATATGATAGTGTGTGGGTGCTGTAGTATCGTGATGTGTGTGTGTGTCGTTATTGTGTGAGTGTATAGTGTATATATTATACTAATACTTTATAGATATATATATAATTATTATTATATATATATGTGATGTGTGTGGGTGTGTGTGTGTAGTGTGTGTGTGTTGTGATGCATGTGTGTGTATGTATATATAATATTATATTATATAAATTTATATATCATTTTTATATATATATATATTATATATATATGCATATGTATATATATATATATACTATATGAACGAATATTGTATATATATTATATTATCAAGTTATATTATATTAAATATATATATACATATTTATATTTATATATATGTGTGTGTGTGTGTGTGTGTTGTGTGTGTGTGTGTGTTTGTTCGTTGTGTGTGTATGGTGGTTGTGTGCATAAGTGTATATGTGTATGTTAGTGTTGTGTTTCTACTAAACATTCTAAAGATATGTAATAATGTAGAGAGTTGTGATCCACCTAGCCAGACGTTCGGATTACGTACTATGTTTCTTATATTTCAAGAAATCTTCACACACAAGCATTTGTGAAATCTAACTGAATGTTCCTTCTCGCCTAAAGTAAGTGAAGGCAGTAAGTGTGTGAACTCTTTAATGTAACTGAACCGGATAAAACATTTTTTATTTTTTACCTGAACGAGAATCCACCCACATTTGAAAAAAAAGGCATAATGTATACTGGCACAACCTAAATGCGGGATTGTATGACACCGATGGTTTGCATTCTTAAACAATTGATTTTATAAGACCGTATGACTAATTTGATCGTGGGCATCTGTTAAATGTTAGGAAAGTAAACAAAGTATGTGGAAATATTTTATACCTTTGTTTCATGCGAGCAGCAATTATTCTAGCATACGATGTCGTATTCATCAACATTACTCAAAAATGCCATTATAGTATATACCAGAAATATAACGAGGAGGAAGCACAAACGACAAGAAAAAAGCTAAGCGTAAGTATGGACAACAATAATAATTATAATATAAAAACAAAGCGTGCCCTGCAGGTGCGTCTCTCCTCCCAGTACAGCTATAAAACTTATGCTAGTCGCGGATATGAAGCGACTCCACAAGCTCGTCAACGCCCACATACGGTGAGGTCATCAAATCTGCATCTTAGGTTTTGAACAAACTTGTTAGTTCAGTCGTCGGAAACTGCGATTATTTTTTCTTTTTTTGTGTTTATTTCTTTGTTTTGTTGCTGACTTTTTTTTCATCTGTGTAATTTTTTTTCGATAGCTAGTATGTACTTAACTTTGCGTCTTGTATTATTTATTTTCTTGTGGTTATTATATAATTTACTAATTTTGTTTATATTTTTTCCCTTTTCTTTTTTGATTTTTTCGATTTTTGCCCATTTTGGGTTTCTGCAAGTCCTGTATCACAGCTTTTGGACCCGCGGGGCATTTGAGATCAGAAAGCTACAATTAAGCGTTGCGTGCAAGAAAATGTCGAAAAAGTTCGCACTGGAACTGTACATCCAATCCTTGACACATTGATCCGGATAGAAATTGCTCGAATCATAAAAAAAAGAAAAAAAATTGGAGACGATATATAATATGCATATATACGCATATAACATATATAATATATTATATATTAGCTATATATATATATAATTTATTATATATATATATATAAATATTACAAACATAGTAATATATATATATATACTGTATATAATACTATATATATATAATATTATATATATATTTATATATATATATATAATATTACATAGACATATATAAATATTTTATATATAATATATATATTAATTATATATATAATATAATGTAATATGTATAATGATATATATTTTATATATACATATATATCATATTAATATAATATATTATATGTACTATATATATATATATTATATATAGTAATTGATAATAATACTTATATAATACATTATATATCTAATATATATTTATATATATATAGATGATATATACTTATATTATATACATATTGCTATATAATATTATATATATATTAATATTTTATATATACATATATATACATATATATATATTATATATATAATAGCTATATCTTATATATCATAATATTATATATATTAATGTGTATACATTACTATATACATGTAATGTATTCATATACATATAACTACATATATTTGATTTGAGGTCTGTTGATGATAATTGGAGAGTATAGATCATAGTGATCCAGATGTTATAAGCGTGGACGCACTATAATTTGCACACGCCTGCTATAGACTTTGGCCATGACACATAACGGACTCCCCGACTCGGATCCTACTTTACTTATACCGGATTATTTTCTATTTACTCCCTTAGCCCTTCTTTTTGCGTGCAACATAAACTAATGCCCAATACAGTATTTCAGGGATGCCGACCATAATCTTTTCTCTTTTTTTTTGTCCATGATCTTTAAAGCCGTATTTTTTTTTTTTTTCTTAGATCATTTATTGTCAGGGCGACATGATATGTCGTTTTCTATCAATGCTATTTCGTATAGAAATTCTAATGTTTAATGCTTTCTTTAATGTTTCATAAACTCCATATTTTGTTGTTTTATGGCATTCCTGACCCTTGAGCATTTTCATGATGTTTATCGCCTGTGCATTCTATTTTTTCCGTTTTCATAGATATACATCTTATTTCAAAAATCATTTGATTTAAAAAATAATACGTTATTCATCCTTTGCGTGACGTTGCAAGGCAAAATAGACTTTCTTTAAGAAAAGAGAGAAACGCAGAGTTTTTTTTTTCTTCATTTCCCCAAAGGCCAAGGAAAGTAAAGGAAGTAATTAGATACATTTGGCACAAAAGTGGATGTACCCAACCTGAGGTATTTCTGTTTATGCGTGAAAACACTTGAGCTGATGACCGACTACGTAACTCTTTTGGGTATCGACATAGTTCTCCTTAATTTCTTCCCATATTCAATCTTTAATCAGTTCTTTGTTTGATACATATTTGAGTTGCCAGCATCGCTGAGCGTCTTCAGACAGTCTCATTTTTATGGATTATGTTTATTTCAACATTCACTCTCTCTACGTGCTCTCTCTCTTTTTACACCACACACAATAAGCACACAAGATATATATATATATATATATAGATATATCATATATATAGTATATATATATTATATACTTAGTGTGTGTGTGGGGTGGGTGTGTGTGTGCATATATATATATATATATAGTTATGATATATTTATATATTAATATATATATATAGTATAGCATATAGTTTTAATATATCTACAGGTTATATATACATGATTTGTTTATATATATCGAGTATATATAATATATATATATATATATACTTGATATATATATATATATATATATATCTACAGGTTATATATACATATTAGTATATACTATATATATATATATATATATTAATATATATATATATATATATATATATATTTATACATATATTAATATATACATATATATATGAAAAATATATATTTATATATATATATATACATATATATATATATATTATATATATATTTACATATATATATATGATATATATATAAGCTTCTACAGGTATAATATAAAACATATTTGTATAATATATATATATATATATATATAATATATATAGGTAGTATATATAACAGTGTCTATTATACATATTTGTATATATAATATTGTATATATATATATATAAATAATATAATAATCATATATATAAAGTATAAATTTATATATATATATACTATGTATATATACTTGTGTGTATGTTGTATATTAATCTTACCCTACCATACCATCTATAAACATGTATATATATTATATACTACTGTATGTATATTACATATATACATGCATATATATATATATATATATATATATATATATATATTATATATAACTCTATTATATATTTAACCAACATATATCTACCAATACTATAAACTATCAACTATCAAATTTATTACATATGTATCCAGCTATGTATAGATACACCACTGACTTATCGAACAACCAAAAACTGATGTAATATATATACATAGCATATAGTATATATATGTATATAACTATAAGAAATATACTATGAATATATGAATATCTCATTATATATATATATCATACATTATATGCTATAAATGTATATATATACATATATATATATATTCAGATGTATGATTATATATATATATATATATATATATATATATATATTACTACATAAATATACATACATGTTTATACATATAATATATATATAAAATATATATATATATATATATACTTATATATATACTATCAATACTATATATATATATATATATATATTTACATAACATGTGTTTATATATATATATAACTATATATATATATATATATATAATATATATATATATATATCATCTATCATCATCAGCCTGTTAATCAAATTCACCGCAGGACGTAGAGACTCTCTCAGTCATTCCGTCTTGTGTCCTCTGATTCCAGTTTACTCCTGCGAAATTCGCTATTTCATCCCGCATCTAGTCATTGTCTTGCCCTGGAGTCTCTTTGTGTCGTGTATTACCCATTCTGTTGTTTTTCTTTGTCCACCTGTTGTCCTGTCTCCGATAAATATGTCCAGCCCACTGCCACCTTTTCTTCCTTGGATGGCTCTTGAGTATATACCTCCTACCTTTGTTTCTTTGGTTGCCTGATCCATGTGGCCCTTTTCTTGATCTCTTAAGTCTAACTCCTAGCATAACCCTTTTCCATTCCCTCTTTGCGCGTACTAATTTCCTCTCGAGGTAGCCTGTCGTAGTCTATGTCTCTGCTATCCATATGTAATGACGGGGAGGACATTGTCAAAAATCTTTTTCTTGAGACATAGTGGCAGACGACCTCGTAATATATTACTATGTGTTCCGAAGGCACTCCAACCTAGCCTGATTCGCCGTTTTATCTTGGTTTCGCAGGATGTACTCGACTGGATGAGTTGCCTTAGGTATACATAGTCGTTCACTGCTTCTAGTACCTCGCCCTGTATTTAAATTTGCTTAACTGGGGTTCGACTGTTAAACATGACTTTAGTCTTTTTCATGTTCATTTTATGGCCAATCTTCAAACTTTCCTTATTTAAATTGCTTATTAATTGTTGTAATTCATCTGCTGACTCGCCAAAAAGAACAATGTCATCTGCAAATCTTAGATTGCTTAAGTGCTCATTCCCTATTTTAATCCCTCTCTCCTTCTAATCTAATTTCTTGAATACTTCCTCCAAGCAGGCTGTAAACAGCTTCGGTGAGATGGTGTCGCCCTGCCTAACACCCTTTTTTATTAGTATTTTATTGGTTTTTGCGTGGATTTTGATGGTCGCTGTACCATCTCTATATATATCCTCTAATAATCTGCAGTATATTTCCTCTACTCCTTGTTTACGATTGCATCTAGCACTGCAGCTATCTGTACCGAATCGAATGCCTTTTCATAATCTACGAATGCCATACACAGGGGCTTCCACTATATAAAAAAATAAAATAATAACATCTCGTTTTGTTTTCTCCTTTATTTGAAGCTAGTGTGGTAGGATATCGGTCTGTGTTGAGAATCCGCTGCGAACCCTTCCTTCGTTCCCTGGGTTGTTTTTTGAATCTAATGTCATTGGTGATACGGGCTTGTGATGATTTTTGTGAAACAGTTTATAATTACTGAAAGGATCCATATAGAGTCGGTAATTCTCTAAGGTTCCTTTGTGTCGCCCTTTTTGTGTTATTGAAGTTTATTATTGCGTTTTATCCAGCGCCCTTGGTAGTTTTTACCGACGCACAGACACATCTGTTATTAAAAGACTGGCCAGTTTACTACCGCAATCGCTCCTCATCTTGAATAAGATCTACACTAATGCCGTCTTCTCCTATTTTTTCCTCTTTTCATGCTTTTATGCCTTGAATTTTACTTCCCCTCTACCGTGATTGTTCTGGACACGTCTCCAATTGTTTTCTTTGTCTTACGTATGTGGTTGATCCGTTGGTGGTTATAAGTCGCGATAAAAGTTCGTCTATTACTTTGATAAGCCTCTCTCTTTGTTGACTTAAGGATCCTTGGTTGCCGGCAAGCAGACGCTTCGTTTATTTTTTTGTATGCTTATAATTTGCGTACATCCTCTTTCTCCGTGTTTATAGTCTTAGTCAGCTAATGTTGATTATATCTTGTCTCTGTTTGATGTATTTTTCATGCCCCTATGCTGTTTCACCAGCTCTTTTGTCTCCACCGAAAGCTTACTCGAACTTATCTTTTGCGTCTTACCACTCTATTGCCAAGTGCAGCTTCCATTAATATCTCACTGAATTGAGTCGTTCATTTTGGTCCTATGTCAAGATCTTCTTCGAGAGACTGAGTACTTTGTTTTGGTTGTTGAATAACTGAATTCCGTCGCCCTATTCTTAAATGTTGAGCATTAGATTAAGAAGAGGCGTTGGATGACGCTTATTTCGGTTCCCTTACTGTAATTTTACTCTACTTCTGACCAGTCTATGGTCGCACCGACATTACCTATTAATAACGTTACGTCATCAAATGTCCGCGCTATTGTGAGTTATGAAGTCAA
>NW_028236141.1:12500-15000 GCF_977035675.1 Penaeus japonicus | reverse complement strand
GAGTGAGAGAGAGAGAGAGAGAGCGCACGAAAGAGAAGAGAGAGAGAGAAAGAGAGAGGAGAGAGAGAGAGAGAGGAGAGAGAGAGAGAGAGAGAGAGAGAGAGAGAGAGAGAGGAGAGAGAGAGAGAGAGAGAGAGGAAAGAGAGAGCGAGGAGAGAGAGAGAGAGAGGGGAGAGAGAGAGACAGAGAGAGAGAGAGAGAGGGAGAGAGAGAAAGAGGAGAGAGAGGGGGGAGAGAGAGAGAGAGAGAGAGAGAAGGGGAAAGGGATGAGAGAGAAAGAGAGAGAGAGAGAGAGAGAGAGAGAGAGAGAGAGAGAGAGAGAGAGAGAGAGAGAGAGAGAGAGAGAGAGAGAGGGGAGAGAGAGAGAGAGAGAGGGGAGAGAGAGGGGGGGGGGGGGAAAAGAGAGAGAGAGAGAGAGAGAGAGAGAGAGAGAGAGAGAGAGAGAGAGAGAGAGAGAGAGAGAGAGAGAGAGAGAGAGAGAGAGAGAGAGAGAGAGACCGATAGATAGATAGATAGTGAGAGAGAGAGAGAGAGAGAGAGAGAGAGAGAGAGGGAAGCAGTTGCATTTTTTCCACTCTCGTCCCTTTATAAAACATCAGAGTCAAAAGCATCCATTTGCATTTTTGTCTTCTACTTTTTCCCCAGCTTTCCTAATGCAAAAATACCAAACTTTTTTATTTTTATTTCATCATTATGAATGCGTATATTTTAGGTATGCTGTCATTGTCGACTTTGTGAATACATCATGACTACAATGATTGCCAGTGGAATTATGATGATTGTAAGAGATACGAGGATTGATAGTGAATATGATATTGTTGGTATGACAAAGTAAAGCAAGAAGTAAAGAAACGATGATAATAATCATGAGAGAGAGAGAGAAATAAAGAGATAGATATACAAATATTAGCTAAACGGACACGCCAGACTCCAGCACACATGAAGTAACCTTGATGTTGAAAGACACGGACACATGAACATTTTTGTAATAGATAGTTGATAGATTGATAGACAAATAGATAGATAAATAGATAGATAAATAAATCAACAAAGAGAGAATGGGAAGTAAGAGAGAAGGACGGTAGAGAGAGATCAGATGAGGAAAGAAGAGAGAGAGACAAAAACGAGTAAGGACAATAAATCAGAGAGAGAAGAGAGAGACAGATAGGAAGAGCAACTAACAAGAGGGAGAGAAAGAGAGAAAAAGAGAAAAAACAAAGAGAGAGACAGACATACACATAGTTAAATAGAGATAGAGCCAAGAAAAAAAAAACGATAAGAACAAAAGTAAGAAAGAGAAAGGGAGAGCGAAAAAGAGACAAGGAGAAGGAGAGAGACCACATCAGTCGGAAAAATAATAATAATTCTCCGTCCCTCGCGGTCTAAACTTCCGTTGAACAATTTCTCAAGAATTAGCACGGTGCGAATAACCTCTTGTGTTCTGATGCCAAGGCTCAAAGTTTTCATCTCGCAATAAATCTTGATACAAAGAACCTCAGTCTATTAACATGAAAAATTCGCCAGCAGAAAATGATGAAGGAAATTACAGTTTGAAAAAGAAAAGTTTTAAAGATCCCGAGTTTTTTTTTTCATATATTTAATGGAATTTCATACCGAAATGTTACTAAGGACTATGATGAGGATATGAGACTGACATTAAAGATTTTTATTCCCAAAAGGGAATAAAAGAATAAATAAAAGACTAACCAAAATAGTGTTGACAATGATAATATGGATAAAATATCAGTGACCGGAAACGATGCTAACAGTAAGGAAAACAATGAAATAAAACAGTGATTAAAGTGGTAATAATGATGATGATTATGACAACTGTGGTGAAAATAATACATATTGATAGTAGTATTGATAATGATAATCATGATAAAAATAGCATGCATGACAATTGCAGAAATTATGATTACCATACTATTATTGTTGTTACGATTGAAGCAATATCTATTGTTGTTAATAAAAGGAGAGAAATATCTTCAACGAGAAAGCAGAGAGGAGGAGAAGAGAGGAGAAGAGGGAGAGAGAGAGAAGAGAGAAGAGAGAGAGAAGAGAGAAAAGAGGAGAGACTCTATTTGCTGAAGAGAGAGAGAGAGAGAGGAGAGAATGGAGAGAGAGGGAGAGAGGAGAGAGAGACGAGAGATGAAGAAGAGAGAGAGATAGATAGAAAGAGAGAGAGAGAGATTAAAGCGAAGAGAGAGAGAGAGAGAGAAGCGAGAGAGAGAGAGATAGAGAGTGAGAGAGAGAAGAGGAGAGAGGAGAGAGAGAGAGGAGAGGAGAAAAGAGGAGAGAGAGGCGAGGAGAGAGAGAGAGAGGTGCCGTATTAGAAGAGAGAGAGAGAGTTTAGAGAGAACGAGAGAGAGAGAGAGAGAGAAGTGAGATGAGAGAGAGAGAGAGAGAGAGAAGGGAGAGAGAGGTAGAGAGAGGAGAGAGAGAGAGAAAGAGAGGAGAGGAGAGAGATGAATTTTTTGAGAGAGAGGAGAGAGAGAGA
>NW_028236141.1:0-2500 GCF_977035675.1 Penaeus japonicus | reverse complement strand
CCCCTCCCTTCCTCCTTCCCTACCCACCCCTTCCTTCCTCCCTCCCTGCCTCACTCTCTGTCTCCTTACCTCCCTCTCCGCTCTCCTTTCGGGTCCCTCCCTCCTCCTCTCTCCTTTCTATTATAAAAACCTTCTTCCATCCCATGTCCTCATCTTCCTTCCTTCTTTCCTCCCTCACCTCGCTTATCCGGACTAATATCAAAGAGTAAATATGAAGGATGGTGTGATCTCCAGAGAGAGAAGAAGAAAGACCTACTAAGCTAGATCTAGATATGATAGATAGATAGATCTTGAGATCTCTCATAGAATCTCTAAATTACTATAGATAGATAGGTAAGTAGATATAGATAGATTAAATAGAAAGAGAGAGAGAGAGCAAGAGAGCGAGAGAGAGAGCAGAGAGAGGAGATGGTGGAACTTGACCAACATCCCAGGGGAGGAAAAATAGCAGAAAACTGTAAGACGTTAATGTTGGAAAGGAAGATAGAAGATACGACAAAAGGGAAGATGAAGAAGGAAAGGTACGACGAAATAAATAAGGGGTGTGAAGATAATTGGAAAGGACTACGGTATAAGAAGTATTAAACAAGTGTTGTGAAGGAAAGAAAGAGGAATAAAGAATTGTGATATGAAAGGAGATAAGGAATGTAGGAAGAGGGAAAAAGATAGAAATATGGAATTAAACCGTTAAAAGATAACGAGGGCCAGTTCGACATATATATATATTGTAATTAATATCATTATGATATATATATATATATATATTATATAACAGTATATATATATATGTATATATATTATAGACATTTATACATAGTATATATGCCATTAAATATTTATGATTTATATATCATATATTATATTCATATATATATATATATATATATATATTATATATACATATAGTGCATACAATCACATACACACAAACACCACACAAACACACATACGACACCACGTTAATTTATATATGTTTATATATATATGTATATATATACTTATATCTAGTATATAACTAACTCATATATATATATATATAAATATATATATATGAAAATATATATATATAATCAAATCGGCAGCATAAAAATCAATATACATAATAAAAAGCAATGGATCGATAACAAAAGGAGAAGGGCCAAAACAACTATAAAAAAGAGCAACAACGACAAAAAGCGGGCGGCAAGCCAAAGAAAGGGAAAAGCAGCGGGTTCACATGATGAATAAAGCAGGCGAGTGTTTAAAGGAACCAACACAATTCCAAAATCATCTATTTCACCCCCACCCACACCCCCCGCTCTTATGCTCTCCTCCCCATTTTCTCCCTCCTTTCTTTCTCTTCCTTAAATAGTGCCCTGTCAGCGTCTTATCTACTTCCCATTTTCTTCTAACTCTTTACCTCTCCCTTCAATTCTTGCTTGTCTCGTTGCTCTTTTCCCTCACCTATTCTTTACTTTTTCTATAATTACTACCCTCTCTCCAAGTCTCTAACATGCTCTAGCTGTTTCTTACATATCTCGTCTTTTTTTCTCGCTGATTTACCACTTTCCATTTCTTTCCCTTCGGTCGTTCTCCTTCTCAGTTCCCCTTCTTCTTCTTCTTACCCTCCTTTCCCTTCTCTTATACTTCGATCGGTCCTCCCAAAATCCAACTCCTAGACTTCTATCTCTTGCTTTCTCCCCGGATTATTATCTAGCCTCTATCCTACTTCCCCTAATATTCACTCTATACATCTCTCCATACTAACCCTACCCTCACACCGGCCAATACTGCCCATTCTTATAGTACCCCCTTTCTCACTATATATCTCCTACCCCAGCCTCCTCCCGCGCAAGCTATACTACGCCTATATCACCTCCTTATCCCCCCTACACCTCCACCCCCACCCTACCCTCCCCCTTCAACCTATTTAAATCCCTATCACCTTCCACACCCTCGCCCCTACCCCACCCCTATCAGAGCTCCACAACTCACCCCACCCCTCGTTCCTACAACTATCATCCCCCACTACACGCTCACGCTCCGCCCCTCTATCACCGCCACGCCCCTTACCACCTGCCTTCATCCCCCTACACTCTCCGCCAACAGTCTGATGAAAACAACACGTAGAATGATGTACTGTTTTTGCGTACCTCGACATTATTTCACCCCTTGCGATTAAGGTTTAGTTATGTGATCCGCGTGAAAAAAAGCCAGTTGGTATCAAAACAGATATAATTGTTTGATCAGTACTGGATTTTTTGGATCTAGCTCGTGGGTAACCTTTTTTACTGATTTTAATGACATTGTAGGCCATTGATCGCGAACTTAAGTAGTGTACATTTATTGGGGTGCGAAACGGCAGCTTTGTCTGTGCGCGAAACTATACTGTACCGCACAGTGTTAAAAAATACAACATACAGTACAGCCGAAAAAAATTGTATTCCACACATGGCAGTATGGTAGTCGGATATGTGGTGCCAGATATACCAATCACAGCGTCACACAACACACTCACAAT
>NW_028236138.1:17500-20784 GCF_977035675.1 Penaeus japonicus | reverse complement strand
TCTCCTCCTGCCTCCCCTTTCGCCCCTTCTCCCCTTCTCCTCCTGCCTCCCCTTTCGTCCCTTCTCCCCTTCTCCTCCTGCCTCCCCTTTCGTCCCTTCTCCCCTTCTCCTCCTGCCTCCCCTTTCGCCGCTTCTCCCCTTCTCCTCCTGCCTCCCCTTTCGTCCCCCATTCCCCAAAGGCAGCGGAAAGGCCTGTCATTTTCCACTGGGCCGCTGATGATTCCCCCAAAATGCAGCCAGGTAATTATCACGACCTGAAAACGGGATCCAGGCTTGTGTATTTCAGAAGTCGTTTACATCCGGGTATTAACTGAATCGGTGATTGATTTTCCCTAAAAACTTCTCGGTTCGCGGCGTTGGAGGTGGAAGGGGGTGGGTGGGTGGGTGGGTGGGAGGGGGAGGAGTAGGGAAACGTGGAAGAGTAGGGGTGGGTTGGTGGGTGGAAGAGCGAGTGGGCTCCGTGGCGAACGAGCCGAGAACAAAGCCATCAACGGGTAGGTGACCTCGCTCGTTTTCCATTTTCGTATCTTAGTTATCTCTTTCGATCTGTCTTTCTCTCTTTCTCATTCTCTTCGTCTCTCTTTCTCTCTTTCTTTTTCGCTTTCCCTCTCTCTCTCTCTCTTTCTCTTTCTCTCACTCTTTCTCTCTTTCTTTCTCTCACTCCTTCCTATTTCCCTCTCCCCCCCCCCCACTCTCTCTCGTTGCCTCCCCCTTCTCCTCCTCTCCCCCCCTCTTCCCCCCCCCCCTCCCCCTCCTCTCTCTTTCTCTCCTCCCCCCCCCCCTCACTCTCTCTCCTCTTCTCTCATCTGTCTCTCCTCATCTCCTCCTCCTCTTTCTCTCGCGCTTCCTTCCTTCTTCTTTTCCCTCACGTCCACGAGATCACTACGAAGCCACACACGACATCCTAACATACGAACATCTCTTTCTCCCTCTTGTCCCTCGTCCCGTTTTCATTCTCTCTCCCTCAATCTCTTTCTCGAGCGGATACTTAATTCAGCGTGTGTGTCATTTAGTCGCATCGATTTTGAAGTGGCGGTTGGCCGAATGGAGGACCGAGACTTGCCAATTCGAACGCTAAATGGCATTGTGTAAAAGCTTTTGGCTGAATATGTGATTACTCGTGATTGGTTTAACCTTCTGAACCGAACTCCTTCAAGAGCAGTTGGAATCGGGGCAACAGAAAACGGGATTTTTTTTTCTTTGCTTATATTGGATGGTTCTTTTTTCGTTATCATTGTTTTTTGTTTAATGATTACTATTTGTTTTCCTTTCATTTTGTTCCTTCACTTATTTTTCATTTTTGTGGTTCTTATCTATAAGAGAAAAACATTTCAAAATATTTCCCGTTGATCAACCGCCAACCTCGATTCATTGGCGCGTGTTTGATGTGAGGAAACGCGGGAATGCGACCTGGAAATAGCAACAGAATTTCTTATTTACTGGAAAGGTTCAATTGCCTTTATTTTCGGGTCGCATTATCGACGTTCGGGATATTTTGTTACAAAGCCTATTGGTTGAAGTGGCTTTCTCTTTTTGTGTTTATTTTCGGTTGACTAGAGTTGGTCGATTTGCAGTATTGTATTGTTGTTTTGGCTATTGTGTTTTCTGGTGAATTATTATGTTTGATAAAGCTTTGCCCATAACGTGACGATTTATGACGATGTAGGCCTATTTAGTGAATGGTGATTTTCTTTCATTTTTATAAGAAACGTGTCTATCTCACATCCATTCTTGAAAAAAAACACGTAAATTTCATGGTGAATTGAAGTTATATCGTAATAATTCAGGTTGATTTTAGGTTGCATGGGAATCGTGTTGATTACAGGATTGGCACAGAGTTGTACAGAGCATTCCATTCAACTCCGTTTCTCTAATGGCAAACACGAGTCTATCGCTCTTCATAAATAATCCAGAATGAACATTGAGCTGTGTGTGTGTGTGTGTGTGTGTGTGTGTGTGTGTGTGTGTGTGTGTACTTGTGTGTGTGTGTGTTTGTGTGTGTGTGTGTGCTTGTGTGTGTGTGTGTGTATACTTGTGTCTATGTGTGTGTTTGTGTGTGTGTGTGCGTCTTCATACATACATACATACACGCTGAAGTGCATCCATTTTATGTTCTGAACCTTCCTTAAATGTAGATGTTTCGCTGGACTAATGAGGTTGCCCCACGAGATTGACTAGTGGAGAGGCATGAGACTTTAGATAAACCCTTGCAATGGATGCACGGCTTTTTTCCCGAATCTTTGGAGTAGTGAGTGTTTTGTATGTATTGGCGTTTGATGCTGTGTGCCCCCCTTCGTGTTTTGCGTGGCGTTGATGGTTGGTGTGTGTGTAGTGTGACTGCGTGTGTTTGGTGGGGGGGTGGGGGGGGGGGGTGGGTGGGGGGGTGTGTGTGTGTGTGTTGTGTGTGTGTGTGTGTGTGTGTCTGTGTGGGGGCGTATGTGTGTGTGTGTGTGTCTGTGTGGGGGCGTATGTGTGTGTGTGTGTGTACTGGAGTGGGGGGTAAGAGGTATGTGTGTGTGTGATGTGTGTCTGTGTTGGGGGGCGTATGAGGGGTGTGTGTTGTGGTTCTGTGTGGGGGTCGGAGAGATGATGCGGGGGGGGCGCGGGTGGCGGGCTGTGCTGTGTGTGTGTAGTTTGTATTAGCTCAAGGTTTGAGTATGTTTTAGGATGGTGTGTGTCCTGTGTGGTGCTAAGGAGTGTATGCTATGTGTATAAACATGTGTCTGCTTGTATGTATGAGTTCGTCTGTGTGTGTCTATGTATGGATAGATATGTGAGTGACGCCGTAGGTGTATATGTGTCTACTGAAGGTACATGTGCGCATAGGCATGTGTAGACGTACATGTGTGTACGCCGGTGCCTCAGAGTGCGTGTGTTGATACCAAGGATTCAGGATATAGAAGATGGATTTTTATCACCCCCAGGATGCCCACTACCCCTTCTCAATATATCTTTTTATGTCCCCATTTGTCTCCGTTTCAACGTCCCCCCCCCCCCCCCCCCCCCCCCCCCCCCCCCCCCCCTCCGCCCCCCCGCCCCCCTCCTTTCCCTCCCTCACCACTATATTCGCTTCTCCCCCGCTCCTCCGCAGCCCGTCCCGCCTCTTCCCCTAACCCCCTCCATCCTTCTCTTCTCTCCTCCCTCCTTCGCCTCCCATCTTCTCTTCTCCCTCCTCCCTCCCTCCCCGCCGCCTCCCCCCTTGCCCCCTCTCCCTGCCCTCGAATACTATTCTCGACTCTTTATTCTCTCCCTCTTCCCTCCCCGTTAGCCCCTCGCTCCCACTT
>NW_028236138.1:7500-12500 GCF_977035675.1 Penaeus japonicus | reverse complement strand
TCATTCACAAATCTTCCAGCCCCTTCCTTAACCCTTCGAGCCGTTAAGATTTCGGGAAGGTAATTATTCCCCTTTCCTATTTGGGCTTCATTGTTATCAGTTCAAGGTTGTCTTATCATTTCCTTTTTCTTCTTTCTTTCTTCTTCTTTCTTCGTTCTTCATTCCTTTTTTTTCTTTCTCTGGTTTTCGTATGTCGTTTTCTATTATCATCATTATCCTTACCTTACTCCTCCTCCTCCTCTTCCTCCTCCTCTTCCTCCTCCTCCTCCTCCTTTTCCTCCTCCTCCTCCTCATCATCATCATCATCATCATCATCATCATCATCATCACCACCACCACCACTACCACCATCATCACCATCACCACCACCATCACCATCATCATCACCATCACTATTACCACCACCACCACCATCACCAGCATCATCATCACCACCACCATCAGCATCATCATCACCATCACTATTACCATATAAAGAAATACAGTGTTTCCCCCCGTTGTTTGTGTTCGCAAGGCACGGCGGTTAGTTTGCGTGCGTTGATCCCCTGAATATGGAACTCTGCGCTTGATCCTTTGTTCTCACTCGCGTGTGTTGTGTTGCCGGGGTTCTGTATGTGGGGGGGTGGGGGTGGGGGGTAGGGGGTGGGCTAGGTGTGGTGAGGGGGTGAAGGGGATGGGGAGCGGGAGGAAGTGGCTGTGTGAGGGTGTGGGGTGTAGGTACTAGTTGATTTTGTGAATATGATGTGGGGGAAGAGGGGATGATTGTTGTGTGTGTTGAGGTGTGTTGTGTGGTGGTTTGTGTTTGTGTGTGTGTGTGTGATTGTGCATGTAAGGTCACACACACATACACGCGCGCGCACACACACACATATCCTCTCTTTGTATTCATCCTATAGATTGCACAGCAGAATCCCTTGCAAACAGAGAAGCCTATTGCACGGTTTTGAAGGCGACTCACCTCGGGCCAGGAAAGTCCTCGACTTAAGCGGTGTTAAAGCCATCTCCTTTTTTATCTTTTTTTTATCTTTTTTTGCTTCGTCTCGTTTCGTAATTCTTAATTAATCTTCATCCCAAACAAGGTGTTGATATACTTGCTCCCCTTTACTCTGCCCCCCCCCCTATTTGCTCGTTTAACCCCACTTCTCTTTGTATATTTTTTTCTTTCTTTTCTTTTTTTAATTCGCTGTTGTTGTTAGGAAACCACCTGTTGTTTCCACCTGTCGCCAAGGCCTTTGCTCGAGGCCACCTGTTGGCAGGGCTCTTACCATTGTTGTTGTCAGAGTCTACCTGTTGTAGCAATTGTTGTCAATAGGGGGATGGAAAGAAGGAAACTTCAGTTGTGACAAGTTTGCTTAGAGAAGATTAGATCTAACTTATTAGATAGAACTTTGGGCGTGTCATAGTTCGGTTTATACTACAGTACACTATATAGTGATATTCTAAGAGTTGAAGAAAATTCTAGTAAAAAGAAAGTATGCTTTCACGTCTCTAACATAGGTCTCTAGTTTCTAGTAATATAAATCAGTTTTTAGGAAGATTAACTAGATTTAATCAATTTTAGTAAAAAGGAAATAGATTTCCACGTCGCGAGAGAGAGAGAGAGAGAGAGAGAGAGAGAGAGAGAGAGAGAGGAGAGAGAGAGAGAGAGAGAGAGAGAGAGAGAGAGAGAGAGAGAGAGAGAGAGAGTGGGAGCAGAGACAGAGAGGAGTTAAGGGAGAGAGAAAAAGGAGTAAATGAGAAGGGGGATGGGACGAACAAGAAAGAGAAAGAGAAAGCGAACGATAGAATAAATAGAGAGACAGAGAGAAAGTGAAAGAGAGAGATTATATATACATATATATATATATATATATATATATATATGTATATATATATATTTATATATATATATATTTTTATATGTGTTTGTTTTATATATAATTTAATATATAGATATATAAATATATATATATATATTAATATATATATTATATTATATATAATCATTTTAACACACACAACAACACACACACACACACACACACACACACACACACACACACACACACACACACACACATATATATATATATATATATATATATATATATATATATATCCATATATCTGCCTCCGCAAATTCCTCCTCTAACTAGCCTGTTAACGGTCAAATTGAATTTAAATGCAGTAGTCACGACCACAATTCCGCGGGGTCGTATCCCGGCGGAGAGGTTATTTCGTTGCCTTTATGAGCTCGGGGTTGGGGGAGGGGTTTCAGGGGGGGGTGAGGATGAGCGAGGGGGTAATGAAAAAGTTGGGGGTTGGGGGAGGGGTTTCAGGGGTGGGGTGGGGTGAGGAGGAGGGGGAAATGAAGAAGTTGGGGGTTGGGGGAGGGGTTTCAGGGCTGGGGTGAGGAGGAGGGGGAAATAAAGAAGTTGGGGGTTGGGGGAGGGGGGGATGAAGGACGGGGGTTAGAGGAGGGTAATACGGGTAAGGGGTGAAGGGGGGGGTGGAGAAAGAGGGGGGTAAGGTGAGGGAAGATTTTTAAGGGGGAAACGGCGACGGGGAAGATGAAGAATAGATGTTAAGAGGGGTTCAGGGGAGGGAGGGAGATATAGGGGTTTTGGGGTGGGGTGGTGGAAGATTGGGGAGGGGGAGAGGAGTCTCAGAGAGGAAAGCGAAGATGCGAGAAAGAAGGGAGTTTTTGGGTGGGTTTGTTAGGGCGTGAGTGTGGTGCGTGTGAGTCGAGTGTGAGTGTGTGGTGTGTTTTGTGTGAGTGAGTGTGTGTGTGTGTGTGTGTGTGTATGTGTAGTGTGTGGTGGGAAGAGGGCGTGCGTGCGTGAGTGCACGTTCGAGCGAGAGCGAGCTAGCTGCGCGCGAGCGCGTAGGTCGGGAGAGGGGGCGTGCGCGCGCGCTATGTACGGACGCCAGTTGTGATGCGGGCTCTCCCTCCCGAAGTTGAGCCTCACTCCAGATTCCTGAGTGAGATCCGCTCCCTAGAAAGCTCCCTATCCACTATCCCGGGTCCCTCTCCCCTCTCCACTCTCCCTCCTTCCTTAACTTCCACTCTCCCTCCCTCCCTCTCCCTCGCACTCTCCCTCTCTCCCTTTCCCTCTTCCCCTCTTCCTCTCCCTCTTCCTCCCTTTCTCCCTCTCCTCTCCCTCTCCTCTCCCTCTCCCTCTGCCTCTCCTTCTCCCACTCCACTCTAAAACCCACTCCCTTCACTCTGCCACTCCCCCTACTTCCCCTCCCCCCCCCCTCCCTACCACCCCAGCTTTCCCTCTCCCCTACCTACCCACCCTCCCTCCCTTCTCCCTCTCTGCCCCTCTACTACCCCCCTCCCCCTCTCCTAACTTTCTTTACCAAGTTCACCTTTCCAATATCCTCAACGAACAGTTATTTCGAAACGCTTTTGATTACACAAGAACTTTTCCTCCATCCTTACCCCCTGCCCCTTCCCCTCCAACCCCTACCTCCCATCCTCCCCCTCCCTCCCTCCCTCTCTCCCTCCTCCGACCTCGTTCGTTTGGCTCTCCCCTTCCTCCTTTCACCCCCTCCCTCCCTCCTACCTTACCCCTCCCCGTCTCCACTCGGATACATATTTTGAACATTCATTTTCTAATGGATACATGTTTTCGATGTACATATCTACCGATGGATACATACTTTGGATATCAATCTTATAATAAAGACATTTTCTAATGGACACATTTATTTTCTAACAAGTAGATGGCATTTCTAGAGGATACGTATATCTTAGATATATATCTTCTAACGGACACATTTTGGGGACACAATGTCTATCGGACACAAGAACTCAAAAGCTTTTGGAGGGAGGGAAGAGGGGAGAGGGGAGAGGCGGTAGGGGAGGAAGGGAGGGAAGGCAAAGGAACGAGGTATAGGGAGGAGAGTGGAGAAGGGATAGGGGAGAGGGGAAAGTGAAAAGGGGAGAGGAGGGAGTTGATAGGGGAGTGAAAAGGGGAGAGGGGCGTTTGGAGGAGAAGGGAGAGGAGGGACGGGTGAGAGAAGGAAGAAGTGAGAAGGGTGGGGGAGGGGAAAGGGAAAGGGGAAAGAGGATAGGGGAACAGTGGTATAGGAATTTAGTGGGGAAGAAGAGGAGAGGTGGTAGGGGGCCCGGTCTATCGGGGGAGAGAGAAAGGGGGGGGGAGGGAGGATAGGGGAAGGAGAGAGTTGACCGATTCGCCTCATTTGATGAAGACCCGATTGATAGGGGGGGGGGGGTAGGCGGAGGGAGGGGTGTTGTGGAATTTAGGGGGGGGCTGTCAGATGACTGGCCAATTTGATTTACTTTCTGTTTACAATCTCCCCCCCCTCCCTCCCCCCTTTCCTTCTCCACTATTGGGGAAATATATACCGTTTCTAGATTCGGGTCGCGATTTCGATAACAGGTGGCCCTGTAGATGGCATTCATCTTATCATCATCTAAATCTCTCTACACACAAAACAAAAAAATAATACAACAAAAACTAATTATTTTTCAACATCTCTCTATCAAAATACTCACTCTTTCACTCTCACATTCTCTAACTACCTTCTCTTTCTTTCTCTCTCTGTCTCTCTCTCTCTCTCTCTTTCATTCATTCATTCTTTTATTTTTTCTCTCTCTGTACTCTCTCTCTCTCTTTCGCTCTCTTTCTCTCTCTCTCTCTTTCTTTCTCTCTCTCTCTCTCTCTCTCTCTCTCTCTCTCTCTCTCTCTCTCTCTCTCTCTCTCTCTCTCTCTCTCTCTCTCCCTCTCTCTTCTCCTAAGCACATAGGCCTTTCTAGGTATCCCAGCATTGACTCATGTGATGTCACCGATGTCTCCGCATTTAAGGGGCCAACCCATGGCACTCCGACAATGAGAACTCGCTTGGCACCTCGAGGATTAGGCACTAGAGTGTCATATTTTTATTGTAGATTTCATTATCTGAACGAAAGTTTACTAATTTCAATATTTCGTCTCAGTCTTAATCTACTTTAACTTCAACATTCCTTATTTTTAACCTATTGTAACCTTCTA
>NW_028236138.1:0-2500 GCF_977035675.1 Penaeus japonicus | reverse complement strand
AGGGGAAAAAGGAAAAGAAGAAGAAGAAAAATAAGATAAAAGAGATAAATGAAGAAAAGTTCGACTTTGCAAAGTTACGAGAAAAGTTGATAAGTTGCAGCTTAATTGAGTCTTATAATTCTGTTCGAGGTTTGCGGCGGTAGATATGCCTTTTTTCTCTCTCTCCTTTTTTTTTTCTTTTTTCTTTTTTTTACTAGGCCGAAAAAAATCGAGGATGAGAGAGCTTTGTGAGAGAGGGGAGTGGGGGATGAGGGCGGGGGATGAAATGAAGCAAGAAAAAGAACAACTTTACGATTGGTGTGTATGATGAGATCAGTGAGGAAGACCAACACGAATAGGAAGAAATAGGAAGAAGAAGAATGCAAAAAATACTAACCAATCTAACAACTACAACTCAGAATGCAAACCTCAATCTACTCCTAGCATGAGATCTAATTAAACTACGGTCAGAATCCACAAATAGGAGTAAGTTAACATGCTAATCACTGTTGCTTTGGACTGAACACAGGTCGATGTTATCAAAGAATCTTGCTCGCCCCAAAAATTTTCTCTTTCCAACTATTACTCAGCAAAGCTATCCTTAGCCACTTGACCATCGATATATTTATTTATTTATTTTTTTTTATAATTAGGAAGGGGGAGGAGCCTACTGAGATATCTAGAGGGAATAGACTCTAGTGACAGAAATAGATCCGAGAACGAGAGATGTTTAAGTCTAACCCACGCGCTGATTGGCTCGTGCGAGGAAGTTTAACGAAATACCATTGGCTGGTAATGGTTGTTTCGTAACCGTATTATGTCACTGTTTTAAAAGATACGATAATTCTAAGATCATTCCTAGTTTTTATTTATTATTACTATTATCATTATTTTATTTATTTAAAATGATGGGTGAAGAAGATTGTAAAAGAGAAAGCATTGCTTTAAAAATTCCGCTATCTTGTCTCCTGGATTTAGGTACGTTGGGGAGGGGGTAGGAGGGGAGGGGAGGGGATAGGAGCATGGGTTGAAGGGGGTAATTAACTTGAAGAAGGGGCTGGGAGTGAGGGGAGGAGTAGAGGAGAGGAGGGGAGGGGGTGTTGAAGCGAGACAGCTGGATGGTATAGGGTCATTAGGCAGTAAGTAATGATGGAGTCTGTTAATGATGTCACTGGCGAAGGATTCGATGTGGATTTTAGATCGGTAATTCCAGCCAAACGGAGTGGAACTGATTGGTTACTTTATCAAGAGTGGATTAAATGTTTCGGCAAATTGGAGGTGTAATTAGAAGTAGTGTATTTAAGCCCCCTTCCGCAAAAATCGAAATGCACATGATATGTGTGGGTCTGTTGCTATGGTATATGGATTTAATGTATCTGTCTCTTTCTTTTTCATTCTCTTTTTCTTTCTTTCTCTCTCTCTCTCTCTCTCCCCTTTTCTCCCCCCTCGGGTTTTCTGTCTGTCTCTGCCCCCTTCTCTCGTCTCTCCCCTCTCTCACACCCACAACACTACACACACCCCACACACAACAAATATAATATATTATATTATATATATTTAAAATATATATTATATATATAATATTATGTATGTATATTATATTTAATATATAATATATATATTATATATATATATATATAATATTACATACACAAAACCACACACACAAAACAACACACACACCCAACACCACACACACACCCCCACTCACACACAAATACACACATATATATATATTTATTTATATATATATATAAATTTTATATATATATTTATTGTGTTGTTGTGTGGGTGTGTGTGTTTGTGTGTGTGTGTATGTATATTATATATTAATATATATAATTATATAATATTATTTATACATATTATATAAGTATTATGTATATGTATATATATGTATATATATTAATATATAAATTTTTATTTATATATATATTATATATATATGTATTATATATATGTATATATTTGTATTATATGTAATATATATATATTATTATTTTATATATATATAATATATAATATTTATATATATTATTATATTTTAGGCAATCATATTAGATTAAGAAATATTATATCAACGACTAGTGTAAATAGATTTAGAACATAGATAGTAAATTTCATATCTGAAAAGCACAAGACAAGAATAATCTAGACGCGATGGCGAGGGGGGTGAGAAGGCAGGGAAGGGGGGGAGGGGGTGAAGGGGGGTTGGACTTCTAACAAATGGTTTGGTTTAGTGTCCATCACAAGCTCGTCAGGAACAGCTGACTCTCTGCTTGAGGTTCCGTGCTCCTTAATCCCACCCTTAACAACCCATCATTTGCCGAAAGCGCATGCACGCGGGAGGGAGGGGAGGGGAAGGGTAGGGGGCAAAGGCGAAAAGAAGAAGAGAGGAGGAGGGAGGAGGGGGAGGATGGCTGGAAGGGGGGAGAGAGGGAAAGCGGGAAGGAGGGGGGGAAGGGAAAGATATAAAGAGAGAGGGAGACGGAGAGAGAGAGAGAGAGAGAGGAGCGGGGAG
>NW_028236137.1:0-8487 GCF_977035675.1 Penaeus japonicus | reverse complement strand
ATACACATACACATACACATACCCCATACACTCACACACACACACACACACGCATATATATTATTTTATACTCTCTCCCCAATATATATTTATATATATATATATATATATATTTATATATATATATATAATGTATATATATATATGTAATATTATACATATACATAAACACATATATACACATAGTACACACACACACGCACACGCACACGAGCACCACACACACACACTCACACACACCAAACACACACACACACACACACACACCACACATATTTATATTATATATTATCTATATATATATATATATATATATATATGTATACACCAACAAACATGTACGTGCCCTCTTTCCGGGATTGGGTATTTCTCTTTTTATATCCCAAATTATCTAGGATTGACAGTATGTGTGGGCATTAATTAATTGGGTAATTTAAATCAGGATAATCTCCTTTTAACATAAAAATAAACTTGTGGTAACGTGGACGTGTTAAGGTTATCCGATTACACCTGCAGTTTTAATTACCGTGAAGAGGAATTTTAATGAAAATTAGGCTATCATGCCTTAACTGTATATTAAATCAATAATAACTCGACCATACAAAAATAACTTGTATACAGATCTTTCATAGCATCACTCTGACACTATCTGAAAGATTTCTGTCTTCATTCTTCTTTCTTCTTCGTTGGTGTCGTCGTGATGTGTCTTAGTCTTGAGCAATCATGGACCTGAGCATCTGTCGGGAGTTCCGGCTTAACTCAGCCTTTGAACTCAGTCTCCAAACTCAGCCTTAGGACTCAGTTTCAACTCAGTCTGTGTAATCGCCTGTGACTCCGCCTTGAACCGCTCCTGAGAATTAACTTAACTTTAGGATCGCGTACAGAGATTAATCAACTTCTCACTAACATCTGTGGAGACATAACATCGAAAGTTTTTCATTACATTTACCATGGCTCAGGTTTCAAAGATTGATAATAATCTATCACCCCCCGCTAAAGTTACAAAAGTTTTACATACCAGGTTAAATTCTAAGTTTCACTGTGATATAAAACTTTTACAATAAAACTCTTACTTATAATTAATACCCAGTAACATTATGATAGTATTTTTAAGTACAATTTTATCAATGTTTTATTATAATAATTTGTGGTTTCCCATTAATGGTATAACAGATATGTGTGGCAACTTACTTTATAGGGGTTTTATTTGGTAAACGTGTCATGGGGGGGGGGGGGGCGTCACCCTTATGGCGATTGAAATGGCCGCCTGGGGCAGAGGCGAGGCAGGGTGGGTGTCTGAGGCAAGATTTACCAGTATAAGTCTCCTACTATCCTTTCCTTATGTCAATTTTTATCATTTCCTCTCTATATTAATTGAATTATTGAACCGTTGAATTACCCTTACACTGTTCATTAAATAAATTAAACTACTCTCACCTCAGATAGGATCAGATAGAATCTCTGCTGTGTTCCCCTCGGCTTCGCTAATGTCACCTCGCTTCTGGGCCGTAACCAGGTCCTTTGTGCGGTAGCCCCTCCACTTGACACAAAGGTTCCCTTTGTGTGACGTTCCATTCATGACACGTCACCATTTTTACACCGACGTTGGTTCTATTTCTAATTTTCGAAAAGTTATCATTACTCTAAAATTCCTTATCTGCACATGCAATGGTGCTATCCATTTCATTAGTTAACCATCGACTTTCAAATATACCGCTACTGGTACTCATTTCACATAGTATGACAGCACGTTTTTCTGTCTATACCGAATATGGGTAACCTCAGTAGATTACAATTTTCCATTTTTTATTATAATAATCTTATTCTACAATACTTACATAACCTTGGGTATTTTTACCATGAGGTTAGATAAACTTATGTGATACTTAAATAGCAATCATATGGCTACTCTGATTACATTATGCAGGAGAAAGTCTTACAGGAAGTAATTGATACATAGAGTTACTTAAATACATTGCAATATCCTCGGTTCATACATAGCGGAAAAACATCAATTTCAATTTCTTAGACGGATTTCGGTCATTAATCCTTTCCATAACATCCGGTCACTACACGTCCTAGGTTTGGGCTTAGACGAAATTCGTCTACATAACAACTGTTGTCCTTTTCTAACCAACATGATTACCACTTCTCAGCTGATTTTTCTCAATAGTGACATTAAAACATACCATTCCAACACTCATATCCTTCCTCTTCGGAGATCAAACACATTTCCGTATCGAGTAAGGTCGGAAAATAGTAAAAGGACTGCATGCTGCCTCTTATAAACTTTGTACTGTACTGTTCGGTCACATTATGGGGGACTCCACGTAATAAGTTAGTACAGAAGCGTTTCACTTATGTAAGATGACAGGCCATAACAGATGTGAGGGGTCGTGTCAACTTCCCGCGCCCTATATAGAATCCAGGATACAGATTTTGGGAATAATGACCAAACGTTATCCTGCTAATTTTAGGAATGTTCTCAATACCCTGGCTCGGAATGCTCTGAAACAGATCCACCCGGTATAAAGTATCTGGGGGAGACCTCAGGTAGACACTTCCCTTACAACTCCTTTTACTATGATCCCTTATAATTTGATTGTACTGGCCGAATCCCTAAATCTCAAGAAAGAAAAAAAATACAGTCATCTGTAAATAGTATGAAAGGACACACCGTATGTTTGGGAGACGCGCGATTTGACATAACTTAGCTTCTACGCGCCCTTCATTAGGAGACTGCAGTGCCTCTCCCTCCTTACGGACTTCTACCCTTCCATGGTACCTCGTGGGAGCTCAAATGTGTTCACTCAATCATCTCGGATATCATATCACCATTACTTAGGGCAACCTACCATAGTAGATTGGTGTTTAACAAGTACGGTTAATAATACTCGAAAAAAAAAAAATGGAATATCTTTCTATGTAAAGCCTTGGATCGTATAGTTCAAACAAATAATCAACAATCTAACACAGTTAAAGACAAAGTATCCTATGTCAATACAAAATCTTTGAACCTTTTCGGAGTGATTGTACTCTAAGTCAGTTAGCATCTCTCTTTCCTCTTCAGCTCTGTAGGTATTTTTCCTCGATTTTATCTAAAATATCGTCTCTTTCAAAGTTAGATCTTTGCTTTTCAGAGGATCGATCAATAACAGTACCATCAAAGACATTTTTCCAGAACTTTATAAGCTCTGCCTCCATCCACAATGTTAATTATTTTATAGGGTTCCTTTCCATTTTCGGTTTAAGTTTAATGGCTAGTTACAGGAATTGGTCTTCTCTGTACACCCATGCAAATCACCAACTTTTAGAACAGTATTTTTTTCTACCCTTGTTTGCTCTGTCAATATATTGCCTTGGGTTTCTTTTCATAGTTTCCTGTTTAATAGACCTTTTCATCGAGTTTGTCACTGTCTTCTAAGTCCTCATCTGGGGGTAATATCAACTGCCCGACTTCCGAATCGGATGATGTCCCCAGTAAAAAAATGCATAGAACGGCGCGTTCCTAATGAGGTGTTGCACGGCTTCGTTTAAGACCTTCTCAGTTTCATGGATGTGTTCTGGCCACGTGTTAGGATGTTTCTTGGGGCTTAGATTGCTAGTTTGCTTGTACAGTTTTTAATGTTCGGTGAACTCTTTCTTTTACCGAATTTCCTCTAGGATGGTACGGTTATAGTAAATCCTGCTTAATCTGCTCTTTGACAGAACTCTTTGACTCGAACTTGTAAATTTCACCTCCTTTACCCTATTATTAGTAGATGAGGGCTTTGCCGAACGGCAGATGTCCATTTGAAACCCTGTTGCAACGGCTTTAGTGCTTTTTATTCCTCAAAGGATAAACCCTTTTATAAATCTGGAGAAGTGATCCATAACCGTTAAGCAGTACCTTTAACCAGCTCTACTTCCATGTAAGTATATTAAATCTATTGCAACCTCTTGGCTTTTATCCTCTAGGGGGTAATTCCTATCACTGATGAACTATTGCCCTGACCTTCAATTGTGACACAGCTTACACCTCATAACATAATTTCGGATATAGCCGTTTGTAACGTAGTAGGCCAATAGAAATAATGGTTTTGCTTTTGAAATAGTCTTGCGTTCACCCAGATGGCTGTCATTATGGGCGATAGACAAGCTATTTGACCATGAGTTTTGGGAACAACCAAGTTGTTCTTACCTTACCTTAATTCTTCTATTTTTATGATTGAGTATTTCGACTCATCTCGAAATGGTAAAATGGCTATTTCCGGTGTTTCTTAGGTTGGGACTTGCCACCCCGCCTTCTAGGAAAAGTTTATTATCTATCCATGTCATATCCCCTCTCTGAGCCTCTTTATCTTGTCTTTAGTTAGCCCTAGGAATTGAGTATCATTTCTATACTGGGGAAGCATTTCGTAATTATCCTTAATTATTCCTACGGCCTCTGTGTGTTGTATCGGACACTGTATTTTGTGGCACCCTTCTTAGATTTGATTTGGTATACATAGTCTATCATTTTACAAAAATCTATCTAGACATTTAGGGGCAAGCTGTTCTTTTCTTAAAAATCGTAGTCATCGGGCTGTGGTCTGAATTAGGGTCGTAAAGGGTTTTTACAACCATAGATAATGATTGAAGAATCTACAGGAATTTACAATTGTAACGCTTCTTTGTCAGTTACAGTTTATTTCCTTTCTGTGCATTTAATTTTTTTGAATAATAGCCAAATGGGTTTCAAACTTTGATCCTCCGCAATCAGCATTAATGCTCCAGCATATGGGTGTCACTTGCATCTGTATGTAACTCAAATTTCTTAGTTTGATCTGCCCTTACCTAAAAACAGGTGCACTTACCAACTTTTTCTTTAAGTGGTGAAACGCCCCTTTTTCACAATCAGATGTCCACACTGGAAACTTAGTAGCTTTTCTATGGTTAAATTAGTTTTAAGGGATAGCGATTAAGCAAATTTCGGGGCTTGCTTCCTATAAAAAAATTGCACATCCCAAGAAAAAGTTAAACTGTTGACATTCTTAGGCGAGGCATCTTTTTTACTGCCTCCACATTTTTCTGGTCGGGTCTTACTCCCTTTTCCGACACAATGTGGCCAGGATTTTATTTCCTTTTACCAAAGTTCGCATTACTCAAATTTAACTTCATCACAGTTACTCCCTTCTTCTGAATGTTGCTATTAACCTGTCCACGAGTTGGTCGGAAAGAGTCAGGCCCATATTAACCAATCATCTAATAATTTTACACCACCCTTTTTGATAAAGGACCTAACACTTCTTGCAT
Organism: Penaeus japonicus; assembly: GCF_977035675.1. Lineage (NCBI taxonomy): Eukaryota > Metazoa > Arthropoda > Malacostraca > Decapoda > Penaeidae > Penaeus > Penaeus japonicus. The sequence goes on along the minus strand of NW_028236137.1, from coordinate 3,213 downwards.
CGCACGGACTTAAATACCGCGGGGAATGTTAGATAAGCCAAATGGCACCTTTTTTAACCGGTTTAATTTGAGTCCATCAGAGAAGGTAGTAGGTTCTGACTGGCTCATCTAACATAACTTGGAAATATGCATCCTTCATTATCTAGAGTGCAGTAGGATTTTCTTTCCAGCACTTTCTTCAACTAGCTATCTAGACGGGGTAAGGATGTACATCATGTTTTACTTTCTTGTTAAAGCCCTCTATAATACATACACATTCGTTTGATCCATCAGGTTTACTTACTAAAACTATGGGAGATAAATAAGATGCCGTTGAGTCCTCAATTAATCTCACGATCTAAAATGTTCTGGATCATTTCAGCAATAACCTTCTTTGCCTGTTCCGGGTGTCTGTACAAAGGCATTTCTAACAGGTTCGTCTGTTCAACTGTTGAGATTAATGGGCTTCTAAAAACTTTTAATATACCTTATCTCATTCTAATCAAGGATGAATAGCTGATTTACTATCCAGGATGGCGGTACATGAGCTCCTTTCTCTGTTCGGTTGTTAAATGGCTCATTTCAACGCTTTTTAATTATGCTAGCTAGTCTGGTCCTCCTGTCTCCTGTAACTGTCGCTTTATCATAAATGGCATTAAACTATTATCTTTTTGGTTAAGGATTGCACTTGACCATGGGCTTCAGGAGCGTCCCTTACATACTTTACAATTTAAAATAGTGACTTCTTCGTAAGTCCTTGTCCTTCTGAGTGCATTAATCCTTTATGTGCCTGGACACACAGATGGGCTGGATTTTCGAAGTAGGGTTCGTTTCTAAGATCTTTCCTGATACATTTGCCCTTCGGACCTAATTCATACCACAATAATCGGTGTAAATGATATTGGTTTTCGTCAATAGGGTAGAATCTGGCTATCGCTTCCCTGCATTGATTTTAAGTGTTCTTTCTTACAATTGAAAGTGGCATGTCAAATCCTCCGTTTCGTCAACAAAAAACAACTGTTTGGCACATTAAACAGATTTAACGGAGAAAGACTTGCAGATTTATCCTTTTCTATATGGATAATCTGACCGGCTTTAAACTGTTCATTGGTGATTCTAATAAAAGTGATCTTTCCTGGTGGACACAGGATTTTACTATTAACATGTAGCCAGTTTGATTTATGTTCTTTATTTTCGTCCTTTATAGTTGCTTTCCCTTCCCTGTTTAACTTAACTTTACTGATCGAAAAGCCTGCCTTATCACAAACCTGGTAATACTGTCCACCCCAATATAATTCCTGAGGGTGACCATCCCACCGCTGCCACCAGTGTAGTGCCCTCTTTCCCGGGAATGGGTATTTCTCTTTTATATCCCAAAATATCTAGGATGACAGTATGGGCATTAATTAATTGGGTAATTTAAATCAGGATAATCTCCTTTAACATAATTCAATTAATATAGAGAGGGATAATGATAATAATTGACATAAGGAAAGGATAGTAGGGAGACTTATACTGGTAAATCTTGCCTCAGACACCACCTGCCTCGCCTCTTGCCCCAGGCGCCATTTTCATCGCCATAAGGGTGACGTCCCCCCCCCCCCATGACACGTTTACCAAATTAAACCCGTTAAGTAAGTGCACTCATATCTGTATATACCTTTAATGGGAAACCCAAAAATTTATTAATAAAAACAGTTATAAAATTGTACTAAATTAACGTATCATAATGTTAATGGGTATTAATTATTAAGTATTAGATTTTATTGTAAATGTTTTATATCAACAGTGAACTTAGATTTAACCTGGGTAATGTAAAACTTTTGTAAAACTTATAGTGATAGATTATTATCAATCTTGAACCGTACCCATGGTTAAATTTAATGAAAAACAGTTCGATGGTTATGTCTCACAGATGTTAGTGAGATAGTTGATTAATCTCTGTACGCGTTACTAAAGTGAAGTTATTTCTCAGGAGCGGTCTAAGGCGAAGTTCAAAATGCGGATTTCAAATATACGCTACTGGTACTATTTTTCACATAGGATGACACGCACGTTTTCTGTTATACCGAATTGGGTAACCTCAGTAGATTACAATTTTCCATTTTTTCTTATAATAATCCTTATTCTACACTATACATAACCTTGGTACATTTTTTCATGAGGTTATATAAACTAAGTGTTACTTATATAGCACATATGGCTACTCCTGATTACAGTATGCAGGAGAAGGTCTTACAGGATGTAAATGATACATACGAGTTTACTTTTCATACATTGACATTATCATCGGTCTTACATTAAGAGAAAAACATCAATTTCAATTTCTTAGACGGATTTCGGTCATTAATCCTATCCATAACATCCCGGTCATACACAACACACACACTCACCAAACATCACTTCACTACACACATGTTATATATATTATATATGTTATTTATTTAGATTATATTATATGATATATATATATGTATCTATGTAAATATATAATATATATTATATTTATATATTATATATATATATATATATATATATATTTATATAAAATGTACATATACATAACCTACGTATATAATCTATCTTACTATATAATATATATATATAATATATATATATTATATATATATCTTTTTTTTTTATTTTCGTATAAAAAAATGTATTATTTATGTATATGTTTATAAGGGAATTTTATATTTAAAATTTTATATATTTATATAATTTTTAATTTTATATATATTTTTATATATAAAATTTTTTTTTTAATATAGTATAAATAAAAAGTATTATTTCTGGTTTTTCATAAATTAATTTTATTTTATATATATATATATATATAATTTTAAAATATAATATTTTTATATAAATATATTTTTTTATATATAAAAAAATTTTTATTTAAAATTTTATATTTTTATATATATATATATATATATATTTAAAATATATTTTAAAAACAAAATTTTAAATATATAATATATATATTTATATATATATTTTTATATATTTAAAAAAAAATATATAAAATATATAATTATATATAAATATATTATATTAAAATATGAAAAATTTTATGAAAATATATATGTTTTTGTTTTATAATTATTTATATAATTTTTTAAATATTTATTTATTAAAATATTAAAACTATATCTATATATATACACATACATATACATATACATATACATATATATGCATATTATTTATCTATATATCTATATCTTTATCATT
>NW_028236136.1:0-6055 GCF_977035675.1 Penaeus japonicus | reverse complement strand
AAAATTTTATAATAAAAAGAAATCACAGCAATGAAGAAAAAATAACCACACGAAAATCGCCCCCCAAAGGGGGGGGAATCCCGGGTTTTTTGGGCCATTTAAAACCAGCGCCAGAAAAAAAAAAGGGGAGGGGAACAAGAAGCAACGGGAAAGGGGAAGGGGAAGAAAAAAGCCCGTTTTTTAAAATTTGGGGAGCCCGGATATTAAATGGGGGGCCCTGATGACCCCCAGGAATGAGCAGGAGCTCGTCAGCCTGCCCTTTCCGGCCTCCCTCGCGCCGCTCCAGCTCTAAAGGGAAAAAGTCCGAAAAAAGCTTTAAAGGTGGAGGGGGGGCCCCCCTTGCTTTAATGGCACCCGGGGGGAAACTTTCTTTTTTTCGGATCCATTTTTTTAAAAAAAAACGGGGTTGGGGAAAAATGAAGACTGCCAATAAAAACGGGGGAGTCGGAGCACTCGAAAGGGCAAACGTCCCCCCTACGCCAAAAGTTCAGTTTTTAGAATACAAAAGTTACCGCGAATGAAAAAAATAAATTTCCCTATTAGATCCACTTTCATTGATAAAATCATCTCAAAATGAATCTTTTACCTGGACCTTAGCCCACCAGCCTTTTTTCATCATAAACTGTGAACAACGACCCCTTTAAATTTTTCATGGCCACTCCCACATAAAATTTATCATAACCCAAACGATTCTTCGCGTATTCTTGCGCAAACCAAGAGCCATTTGGCAAGAAACCAAGACCCAACAATAAAGCAATAAACTTTGGGGGGGGGGGTGGGGGGGGGGCCTCCCCTTTAAAGGGTTTTGCCCCAGCATTCCCTACGAAATTTTAAATCAAAAGCAGATTGAAATTACCAGAACCCAAAAAGCCCCAGAATACCTCACCCTTTTAAAGAAACTGTTTAAGAATTTCGGATTTTCTCTTCCAAACTTCGCGCATATTTTTTAAAAAGTAATTCTCAGGGGGCGGAAAAGTGAAATATAGTTTGGTTGGACAACCCCTCGGCAAAACCGGTGCGTGACTTGTCTATTTCACTTTTTTTTCCTATCCATTGTACTATTATTTCAAAGTTTTCAAGGGGCGCGCAGGGGGCGCAAACACAAACACACAACCCACCACACACCAACACCCCAAACCCCACACACCCACACACCACACACAACCCCACACACAACACAGCACACACACACACACAGCAGCAAATTGTCTCGTCATTTTTTATTTTAATTTTTTATATTTTATTTTTATATAGATATAATATTTTTTTTATATTTAAAAATATATTTATATATATAATTATTTAATATATTTTATATTATATTATTTTTAATGTTTTTAATTTATTTATATTATATTTTTATATATTTATTTATTATATATTTTATTTATATTTTATTATAAATGTTATGTATGTGTTGGGATTTTTAGATTATATTATATTATATATATTTTTAAATATAATATATAATATATATAATATATATATATATATATATATAATAATAATGTATTTTTTTTGTAATTATATGCATTAATTTTCATGTATAGTATCAAAATATATATTTATATATTATATATAAATATTATATTTTAAAATGTATAAAAAAATATATATAAAATAAATATACATATATATATATATATATATTTTTTATATATATTATATTTTATATATAATTATATTTAAAAATATATTTTTCCTAGACGCTAACCCCCCCAGCAACTGCGGAATAAACAAAAGGGTGAAGGACGGCATTATTAACCTAAATGAGTTTGCTTTGATGATCCCGCTTGAAAAAAAAAATTAAAGAAAAAAATATAGTAATATAATGTTTGAAATATTAGAAATAATGATGATTATGTGATAAGGACGACGACGGGGGGGGGAGGAAGAAGCACCGGAAGGATAAATTTCTCGGGGGGCCGTATAATGCATTAAGGATTACACACATAAAATACATACATACTGTATTTTATTATTAAATATATTTTTATTTATAATAATATTATTAATATTATATTTATATATTAAAAAATATATTTTTATAATCAATGTGTGGGTGTGTGTGTGTGTGTGTTTTGTGTGTGTTGTGTGTAGGAGTGTTGCTTTGGTTGTGTTGGTGTGTGTGTGGGGAGTTTTGGATTGTATGTTTTTAGGGTATGTGTGTTTTGTGTGTGTTGTGTGGGGTTTTGGGGGTTGAGTTTTTTTGATTTTTGGGGGGTTTGTGTGGTGGGGGTGGTGTGGGGGATTTGTGTTGGTTGTGTTTTTGTTGGGTGGTGTGATTGTTGTGTTTTTTTTTTGTGTGTTTTGTGTGTGTGGGGGGTGTGGTGTTTTGTGTGTGTTTTGGTTTTGTGGGGGGGTTTTGGTGATGTGTGTGTGTGGTGTGTTGTGAGTGGGGGAAGTGAGGGGGTGAGGTGAGAGGAGAGTGGGGAGTTTAGAGAGGGGAGTTGAGATTTTGGAGTGAAAAGTGGGGAGTGAGAGTGAGAGTGTGAGGGGGTGGGTGTGTTTTGTGAGGTGGAGTGTGAGTTTTAAAGTATGTGTATGTGTGTGTGCGGTGGGGTTTGTGTGTGTTTTGTGTGTGTGTTTTGTTGTATGGTATTTTTGTGTGGGTGGGGAGGGGAGAGTTGAGAGGGGAGGAGGGGAGATTTGAAAAGGGGAAAGTGTGAGTGGAGCGTGTGAGTGTGTTGGTGCTTGCGGGGTGTGTGAGGTTGTTTTAAAAATTGATTTGAGTGAGTGAGTAGGGAAGGGCTGCAGGCATTAAAAAAAAAAACGAACTTTGTAAAAATCTCCCGCCCAACTGAAGGGGGAAAGGTGCGAAGCGCAAAAGGTAAACTCCCCCCTTTTCCCTTTTGAGCGGGACCCCCCGGGAAAAACAAAAATGGTTTAAGAAAATCCCTTAGAAGAGAAAAAGGAACAGGGGCCGATAAAGGGGAAAATAGGGGGAAAGGGGGAGCAAGATATAGGGGTGCGCCCCCCCCCCCCCTCCCCCCCCACTATTTTCCCAAATCCTTCCCCTTCCCGACCCAATCCACCATCCGGCCTTCACCCCTGCCATTGTGGGGCCCCGGGGACCCCCCTTTTCCCCGGCCCCCCCCTTTGGACCCCCCCCCCCGGGTCATCGCCCCAGCCCCCCCCGCCCCCCCCCTTCGCTTCCCTGCAGGGCCCACCGCCCCCAACGAGCCCGCGCGGGCCCACCCCCTCATGCCCCCAAATTGCCCTTGGTTTCCCTCTTTTAAAGCCCCTCCGTCTGTTCCTTTCCTTTTCCTTTTGGGCCCTTTCCCCCTTTATCCCTCCCCCTTTATCCCTCCCCCTTTATCCTTTCCCCCCTTCCCCCCCCTCTCCCTCCCCTCTCTTCTTCCTTCTCCTCTTTCTTCCTCCTTTCTCTTTTTTCCTTCTCTCCTCTTTCTTTCTCCCTCCCCCTTCTTCTCCTCCCTTCTTCCCCTCTCCTCTCCTATTCTTCTTCTTTTCTCTTTCTTTTTCCCTTTCTCTCTTCTTCCTCCTTCTCCCCCTCTTTTTCCCTCCTCCCCTCTTTTCCTTTTCCCCCCTTCTTTCCTTTTGGGAAAAAAAGCTTTAGCAAAGGATTTCCCCCCCCTCCCTTTCCCCCTCACCCCTTCCCCCTGCCCCCCCTTTCCCCCCCCCCCGCCGCCTCCGTCAGGAGGCCGCCCTCCCTTTTGCGGCCCGAAAAAAAAACCCCCAAATTTCCCGTTTATTTCTCGCCGTAGGTGAGTTTGCCCCGCAAAAATGATCTGTTTTATCGCCTTCGTTTCCCCCCCCCCCCCCCCCCCCCCCCCTGGGGGAAACGCGGCCTCTGCGGCGGGAAAAACCCCCGGGCCGGTGGGGCCCCCCGCGGCCTTTTTTCTTTGGGGGGGCTTGAGGGGGGGGGGGGGGTGGGGGGGCGAAATTTAAAAATTAATTAACCCAAGAAAAAAAAAGAGGGGGTGTGGGCCCAAAGTGCTTTTGGTGCAGGGGCGGGGCAATTTTTGCATGTGTATGGGGTGTGGGGGGCTGTCTAATCTCAGCCCACTTTCGAAGGCCCCGCATTTTCCCGGGTTCTGCGGCCTGGCAACGGGGGTTGGCATGAGGCCCAGGGGGCCGGGCCGAGGGGCCTGAGTGTCTGGGGGGGTTTGAAATTTTATGCAGAATCATATTGCTTCTTGGAGTACCGGTTTCCCGTCTTTTCTCCCCCCGGGCCCACCGGGCTTTTCGGTCGGGGGATGTCAACCGTTTTGTTGGTGGAGGATTTCGTGGTGTGATTTACGCCGCTGTACTGCGGCTCTCAAACGTATTCAACCGTGCATGGCGCAGGCGTAATCCGAAAGGCTAGGCAAAATTTCATAATTTTTTAGGTGCGGGTGGGGTTACTTCAAGAAGGGTTACCCCCAAGTTCATGGGGTTTTTAGCCTGCAAAGTTTGTTATAATTCATATAAAAAATAGACGCCCCCCACAAAAAACATTAAACCAATTTTTGAATTTTTTATATTTTCCCTAGTAAATTTTAATATTATGAATAAAATTTTTACATGTATTATACATAAAAGTCCACTGTACTATTTATACATACACACAATGTAAAATAAAAAATTAAACACCACATGTAAAAATAAAATTGGGAAAAACACACACCACACACATGTAAAACCCCCCCCACACATGTACACAAAACCCCACCCTTTTCCCCTTTTCCTCTCCCCTCTTTTTCTTTTCTTCACTCTCTCTCTCTCCTCTCCTTCTCTCCCTTCCCCCCTTTTCCCCCTCTTATCTCTCTCTCTCCCCTTTCTCTCTCTTCTCTCTCTCTTCTCCCCCAATCCCCTCTCTCTTCTCTCTCTCTCCTCCTTTTTTCTCTCTCTTTTTTCAAAGGGGTACATACTTTTTTTTTGTGATTTCCAAAAATAAGGGAAAAAAAAATTTCCCTCCAATTTCCCCCTCGCATTCCCGGGGAAACCAAAGAATCTCGGATTTATGTCTGGGGTCCCCCTTTTTTTTTTCGGCCCCCATGCCAAAATTATCAGAATTCCCAGGGGAGAAAAAGCGAAAAGATTGATGAAGGAAAAACCTGTGAATCTATCCCCGCCCCAAATTTCCCCCCTTTGGCAACTGTTTGCTTTTTTTTCTCCCCTTTTTCTTGCTCTTTCTCCGGGGCCGGGGTCCTTTTTCCCACAGGTTTTTGCCCCCTTCCCCCCCATATCTTTTTCTTCTTTTTTTCTCGTTGTCCTCTTCTTCCTCATTTTCCTCCTTCTCTTTCGTTTCCTCTACTCCCTTAAACCCCCCCTAAACCCCCCTTCTTCCCCCCCTTTCTTTTTCCATGTCCCGCCTATCCCTCACACTCCCGTTTTTTTTCCTTTTCGATTGCCATCACTCCCCCCTTTTCTTTTTTCCCCTTTTTCCCCTTTCCCCCTTTTTCCCTTCCCTTCCTCCACCCCTTTTTCCCCCCAATCCCCCCCCCCCATCGCAAAGAGGAAAATGTCTACGCCCTGGCTCTCCCCCTCCCTTCCTCAAACTTCCCCTTTTCCCCTTTCCCCCTCGAAAGGGCCCCCCTCCCCGTTCCCCCCCCCCCCACCGCCTCCCATCTCCCCTTTCGTCCTCCTTCCCTCTTTCCCCTTTTTTCCCCCTCCCCCCACCCCCACGTAAACCCCGTGAGGGAAGGGCCCGCGCGCCGGGGGCCCCCCGGTTTTTACGGGGGCCTTACCTTCGCACGGAAGGGGATGACGCCCAAAATTTAAACCCAAACTTTTCTGGCGACTTTTTAAGGGGCGGGCCCCAGCGGGGTAGGGGGGGTGGGGCGGTCCCTTTAGAGGGTGGGGGGTTTTGGCGGGTGGTTTGGGGGTCGGGGGCGGCGGGGGGGGTTTTGGGTCGGGGGCGGGGGGTGGTTGGGTCGGGTGGGTGGGTGGGGGGGGGTTCCCTGGGGCGCGGTGCAAAGGGTAGTTAGGGTGGGGTGCGGGTGGGGGGGGGAAGAGGGAGTTTTACTTTTTGGTTCCCCCTTTTCTATTTTTTCTCTCATTTCACATTTTACGTAAATTTTTTTTTCAAAGAAATGTTTTTTTTCCTTTCGTT
>NW_028236134.1:10000-25000 GCF_977035675.1 Penaeus japonicus | reverse complement strand
AGTCTTACTTCTTCGCCTCCTCCTCCTCCTCCTCCTCCTCCTCCTCCGTCTTCAATCATTCTTACAAGACGGATGTTCAGGTTGCCCTTTTTTTTCCTCATATATACTTTATATCTTAAAGGAGATGCAACCGCTACTCGAGGAGGTGTTTACGTGTGACTTCTACCCGCTGAGTGTTAGTGTGGTTGTGTTTGTTTGTTTGTTTGTTTGGGTTTGGGTTTGGTTGTTCATGTGTTTATGTACTTGTGTGTTTGTGTTTGTGTGTTTGAGTGTGTTTTGTGCTTGTTTGTTTATGTGTGTGTTTGTACATGTGTACTTATTTTTGTGTGTGTGTGTTTGATTGTGTGTGTGTGTGCTTGTTCGCTTGCTTGTATAGGTGTTTGTTTGGGTTTGGTTGTTCATGTGTTTATGTACTTGTTTATTTGTGTTTGTGTGTTTGAGTGTGTTCTGTGCTTGTTTGTTTATGTGTGTGTTTGTACTTGTGTACTTTTTTTTTGTGTGTGTGTTTGATTGTGTGTGTCTGTGTGTGCTTGTTCGCTTGCTTGCATAGGAGTGTTTGTGCTTGTTTCTTTGTGTATTTGTGTTTTTGTTTGTGTGTGTATGCGTTTATGTATATTTATATGTCTGTTAGTAAGCTATGGGGCGGTATGTATTACGCAAGCCCGTCGTTACCCTCAAAAATTATCGAGAAGACCCCCCATCTACCATGAACAAAATGGCCATCACAAACCCGATGGTGAAAGAGATAAAACACCGAACACAGACGCGGATATTTATATATGTATATCCACAAAATGACAAAAAATAACGCAATACACCCGACGGTCCACGCAGAACACAGGTAAAGAAGGGTGCAAAAATTAACAATACCTCCCCCCCCCCACCCTCCTCCTCCTCCTCTACCACATTCCCCCTTCCTCCCCCTTTCCTCCCCCTGCCAAATCCTCCCCCTTCCTCCCCCTTTCCTCCCACACCCCTGCCACGTCCCCCCCCCCCTCCCCCCGGTCAGCTACACTTATTCCCGAGGTAAAACAAGGGAATAGCCACCCTTATAGCATGAGGGACGATCTGTTACCGCAAAGGTCGGCCCCGATGCAGCCCGGACGGCGATAAGGTCTAGGAGGCCCTCACGCCAGTTCAAGTATGTGAACTTTACCGAGATGTGAGGTTGGATTCATGGGCTGTCGGGGAGGTGGACCACCTGCCTGCGGCCACGGGAGACCACCTGGCTGTCCTGCAGGAGTGAGGAGGAGGATGGAGGGGAGGAGGGAGGGAGGGGGAGGGAGGAATGAGAGGGAGAGGAGGGAGGGGAAAGAAGGAGGGGGAGAGGAGGGGGAAGAAGGAGGGGGAAGAAGGAGGGAGAAGAAGGAGAAGGAGAGGAGGGAGGGAGGGGGGCACAGAGGGAGAGAAAAGGAGGGGAGAGGGAGGGAAGGATGGAGAAGAATGAGAGGGAGAAGAGGAGGAAGGGAGAAGAAGGAGAGGAAAAGAAGGGAGGATGGTGGAGGGAGAAGAAGGGGAGGGAGGGAAAAGGAGAGGGAAAGGAGGGAGGGAGGGATAAGATGGAGAGGAAATGAGAGGGAGGGAGGGTGAAGAAGGAGAAGGAGAGGAGACAGGGAAGGAGAAGAAGGAGAGGAAAGGAAGGGGGTGGAGAGAAGGAAGGAGAGGTAAAAGGAAGGAGGGAGAAGAAGAGGGAAGGCAGGAGAGGTAAGACAACGGAGGAGGGAGAAGGAAGGGCGTAGAGGAGGAGAGAGGAAGGGAAAAAAATGGAGAGGGAAGGGAAAGATGGAGAGAAAAGGGGACGGAAGGAGAGAGAGGTTTGGGAAGGAAAATAAGGAGAGGAGGAGGGAGAGAGAGGGAGATGGAAAGATGGATAGGATTAAGGAAGGATAATAATGAGAGATACGGGAAGGGAGATAATGCAAGATGGGAAGGTTGGAGGGAGGGAGAGAGAAAGAGGGAGAGGGAAGGAAGGAGAGGTAGAAGGAAGGAAAAAGAGGAGACTGAAGATGGGGTGGGGTGGAGAGAAGAAAAGAGGAAGAAAAGAGGGAAAGAAGAGGAAAAGGAGGATATGGGAAGGGAGAGCGAAAGAGAAAACGAAAACGTTGAATACAAAGGAGAAAAAGAAAGAAAAGAGAGATGGAGAGCGGGGAGGGAGAGGAGACAGAGGGAATGAGGGAGAATGGGAAAGGGAAAGGAAGATAGAGAAGGAAATAGAATGGAAGGCAGATACAGAGGAGGGGAAGAGAGAGGGAAGAGAGAGGAGGAAGGGAAGGAAGAAAAAGAGGGAGAGGCAGACACAGACGGAGGAGGGGAGGAAGAGGGAGTTCAAGACAGAAATACAGACAAAGAGGGAAATAATGAGAGGGTAATTCCCAACCATATAATACACTAGCCCAAAGGCAGGATGCAATTGAGAGTAAGTTTCCTATAGCACATGAACATCAGCACAGGAAATACATTCAGGAGGAGGAGGAGGAGGAGGAGGGCGGGGGGAGGGGGGGAGAGGTGTCGAAGGGCAAATATGCAGTGGCGTTTAACCTTCAAAAGGAGTCGTTTTTTGTCGTCCACAATTCATTCAGCTCCCTTGCAAGATCACTTGTTGATCTTATCACACACACACACAATTCAGAGGGATAACATACATAATCGCACACACACACACACACACACACACAATTCAGAGGGATAACATACATAAGCACATACACACGCGCACACACACAGACGCACACACACACACACACACACACACACACACGCACACACACACACACACACACGCACACACACACACACACACACACACACACACACACACACACACACACACACACACACATCCACACAATTCACACTAACAAACATACATGCGCAGAAACACACACACACACAGACACAAACATATATCCTCTCATTATATCGTTGACTCGAATGACACACTGATTTTACTCTTCCTATTTTTCCTCTTTTTTTTCTCCTCTCTATCAACATCTCAAGGTCGACCCGAGATCCTTGCCACCTCTCCTCAAGGATAATTCCCATGCACGCCTCATCAATCCATCCTGCTGCCTGTTCCCTCGACGAACCTCTTGCTTAGAACCTCACACAAAACCCATGGATAAACTCCGCCTTCGAGAGAGAGAGAGACGGGAGAAAAAAAAAAAAAAAAAAAAACACGACGAGCCACAAGATGTAAACAAATCCAACCCCTCTTGCCTCATAAGCAGCAATTATAGTAATCAATTTAATCGTAGAACAATCCACTCCTTCTCACCTTCCCCCCCCCCATCCTTCCCTCCCTCCTTCCCTCCTTCCCTTACCCCCTCTCCCCCTCCTTCTCCTCCTCCTCCTCCTCTACACACCTTACCAGTCTCCCCCTTTTTTTATTTTTATTTTTTCATCACAAACTCAATACGTGACACGATTATAAAATACTGCCCCCCCCCCCGTCCCCTTCCTCGCCTCCTTGTGTTCCGGAGGTTAGACATCTGCCGCCCTAGTAGTGCTTGAGGGAGTGTTTGTCAACAGGGTTCTTGCGTAATAGGGAGAGCCCCCGAAAGGCAAGCTGGCAGTTGCGAGAGGCTGGCTAATTGTGGGTGGACTGTGTGAAATTGGGGGCGTATTGTGTGAAATTGGTTTGACTTGTGAGCAGAGTGGGAGGGGAGGATGGGAGGGGGAGGCAGGGGGAGGGTCTTGGTGGGAGGGGGGAGACAGGGGGAGTGGGGTGAAGATGGGGATGGTGGTGGTGAAGGAGGAGGAGGTAGATAAGGATGGAGGAGGAGGAGAGGTGATGGAAGATGTTGGTGATGATGGAAGAGGAGGAGTAGGAGGAAGATGAGGATTGCGGAGGAGGAGGAGGAAGATGGTGGAGGAAAAGGAAGAGGAAGATGGTGGAATAGGGTGGAGGAGGAGGAAGATGGGGAGGGTGGAGGACTAGGATGATGATGAAAATGGTGAAGGATGAGGAGGAGGAAGATAGGGTTGTGGAAGAGGAGGAGTAGAAGGAAGAGGAAGATTAAGAAGGAAGAGGAGGACGGAGATGGGGATGTTGGAGGAGGTGGAGGAAGAAGATGAGGAGGAAGAGGAGGAAGTGTATGAAAAGAAGGAGGAAGCGGAGGAAGAGGTGGAGGTGAAAGCAAATATAACGTAAAACAATAGAAAAAAACAACAAGAACAAGTAGACAAAGAAGAACGAAGAAGAAAAAAAAATAAAAAATAAACAACAAAGGGAAAAAAAAGAAAACAAGAAAGAGGAATAAAGATGATAGTTAGATAAGAAAAAAAAGAGGAAAAGGGGAGAATTTCGCCAGATTAGAACGCCAGAGAGGGGGGGGGGGTTAGTCTAGGTACAATAGTGTTACTTGATGCTGAACAAAAGCAAAATAAGTGCGGCGAGAAAATGCTGATTTTATATAGTCATATTTATGATTTTATTATACGGTTGTTTCGGGTAGCTGATTTCGGTGGTTGGAAGAGGGGGGGGGGGGCAAGGGGGAGGAGGAGGGAGAGGGGAGGGGAGGGAGGGAATCTATTTTTAAAGCTAAGCATTTCTTGCATGTGCTCTGAATGGTATTCTGTTTGTTGTTTATGCAGTTAGAATCATAATCTTTAATGGTGCGATAATCATTATCAATGTTTTCATTATTATTATCATTAGTGCTATTACTGTTATGCCTACTACTTCACTATATTTATCATTATTTATATGATCACTATTGTTATTGTTTTATGATTAATCATTAATATTATCATTATTACAATCATAATAATCATAATCCTTGTTATTGTTACTTAAATCATTATCATTATTAACATCACTATTATCCTCATTTCTATTATTAGCATCATCAATATAATTACCATCATCATTATCATCATCATCCTCATCATCATAATCATCATCATCATTATCATCATCATTAGTAGTCGTAGTAGTTACAGTAGTAGTAATAGTAGTAGTAGTATCCTTATCATTATAAAAAAAAAAAAAAAAAAAAAAAAACTATTACCAGCAGTAGTGATCCTTGCATGGAATATGTACTTGCAATCGATACGCTTACTGTCACTACAAAGAAGCAGCACTTTTTCAGCATTGCTATTATTGCTAGCATTGTTTCTAGACCGGTCGTTAATATTGTAGTTATTGATATCCTTACCGTTGTTGTTATCGTTGTTTTGGTAATAACAGTCGTCGTGGTACTGTTTGTTTTATTTTATTTTCTTCTCATTGCTGTAATCACCGCTATGATGATAATTAGCATGGTACTTGTAATACTTTTTTGCCACTATCATTATTATCATTATCATTTTTATCATTGTTGTTACTGTTTTTGTTTTTGTTGTCATAATCATCTGAAGCTGTAGAAGCAGAATATATATTGCCATTACTGTGTTCACTATTATTATTATCCTCATTATCATTATTACTAGCATTATCATATCATTATCATTATTATTATCATCATTGTTACTATCCTTGCCATTGCTGTTATATCATCATCAATATCAATATTTTTTTTGTACTGATAGAACACTTGTACTAATTATCATTGTTGTTATTATCATCATTTTTCATTATTTCATCATTGATATTATCGTTACTATCAGCATCATTATTTTCATCATTGTCATCTTTATTACTATTGTTATTATTAGTTTTATTGTTATGATTTTTATTAGGACTTTTAAAATATTTTTTATGATTATCATTATTATCTTTATTATCATCATTACCATTATCATTATCACTACTGCTATTACTTTGATCTTCAGTACTGTCATTATCATTAAGGATATTATCATTATCATTACTATTTTCATTATCATTACTACCATTTTTAACATCTTTACTACTGCTATTATCATCATTATTATCATTGTTATGATAATTATCATGATGTGAATATCGTTTTCATCATCATGATGATTGTCATCAGCATCATCGTTATCATTGATGGTGATCATATCATATTTATGATTATACCAATTTATTCTAAGCATTATTTAAATTGTCATAATAATAATTATCGCCGTTTTCGCGTATATGTTTTATTACAGTTTTTATGCCTATATCACCCATTTTTTAAGCCGAATAAACTGCAAGACATAATCATGCTTATGACTGTCATGCTTATGTGTATGAAATTGGACTTTCCTATTTCGTAATCGCATCAACCCGCTCGCCTTCATTTCCAGCCGAGCAATTACCGCTTTTAGGAAACTCCATTCCGTCAACCGACCCCCGTTTCCTGCGCAATTTTCGCTCTACGGGATATTCTGCAACGAAAATTCCTTTGCAGCTGTGGCTTTAATATTCAAGAAGGGCGGCAGTGAATGAGGTGGAGGAGAGAATGAGAGAGAGAGGGGGGGTGTGGGCGAGAGAGAGAGGGGCGCGGGGGGGGGGGGGGGGGGGGGGGGAGAGAGGAGGGGGGGGGGGAGAGAGGGGGGGGGGGGAGAGAGAGAGAGAGAGAGAGAGAGAGAGAGAGAGAGAGAGAGAGAGAGAGAGAGAGAGAGAGAGAGAGAGAGAGAGAGAGAGAGAGAGAGAGAGAGACAGAGAGAGAGAGAGAGAGAGAGAGAGAGAGAGAGAGAGAGAGAGAGAGAGAGAGAGAGAGAGAGAGAGAGAGAGAGAGAGAGAGAGGAGAGAGAGAGAGAGAGAGAGAGAGAGAGAGAGAGAGAGAGAGAGAGAGAGAGAGAGAGAGAGAGAGAGAGAGAGAGAGAGAGAGAGAGAGAGAGAGAGAGAGACAGAGACAGAGAGAGAGAAAGAGAACAGACAGAGCAAGAGCGCGTTAGACAGACAGACAGACAGCTAGACAGACACACAGACACAAAGGCAGAAAACCAACCGCCCAAATCAGCCCCACGCTAGGGTATTTCAATAATTGCAACTTTTGAAATGTCATTGTGACTGTACAAAAATAGGCTCCATATATCATAAAAATGAAATGTGAAAAAAATCAGCTTGATCTGATAACGTTTAGGGGTTGCACTTTTCAATTTAATATATTACGCATTTCCGCGGAATTGGGGCCGCGCAGCGGACGAGGTCCACGCACTTCGAACTTCCTCGCTAACGTTAAGTGATGATAGTTCCCTTCCGAATCGCAATCAGATTTGTGTCTTTAGGTGCAGGAAGTTCCTCGCTGACCTTGGGAACCTAAATATTGCATGCAACAAATTTCTCACAGACCTTAAGCACTTAAATACCGCATATAGCAAGTTCCTCAATGACCTTAGGTCGGAAGTCTTTCAATACTTCTAGTTCCTCACTGAACTTAATGGCCTGTAAAGTAATGCCGTGTTTCTTCAATAAGCATATAAACGTTAGTTGATTAATAACATTATTATACATTCCAACAAGCTTCTGTTGTGTTGCTACTTGTTTGTGATATATTGGCACGATATAATTCGCTGAAAGTGTTTGATTGATATTCAAACTTTTCTGGACTACAAATTGCTTTGAAACTTGTGACTAAATTGAAGAATCATATCAGAAATTTGGACTGAAGACTATTACTAAACTAAAGGCCATCACAAAAGTACTTAACATAAAGAAAGTATATTATTATACACAGGAGGAGAGTTTGAAAGCTTCGTTTATTGGTACTGAAATCGTATCTTTTAAAGGCAAAAAACAATCGAGAGAGTGCTACAAGAAGACATCGAGTGGTATGAAGCAAAGTTAAATGGTAGTGCTGCATCCACTGGTTCTGCTGACCATAAAGCCTACTAAAAGGAAGGAATATAGAAATAAGAGGAAATGTAGTCTGGCAAATAAATTACTGAGTGAGATTCAGGAATGTGTGAAAACGATAAAGATGATGAACATGACAACGGAAACTTAATCTTCCTCAACCTTAGAAGATTTATCCACTCCTGATGACTGCCAGAAGGGAAACGGAAATACACCACGGAAATAATGCAACAAATTTTACTGATGCTTTTTTTTCTCAAGTAATAGGTCTTGACAGCAGATTGATTCCTTTAGATACTACCATTTTCCACAAGGAAAGGCAGGCAACTATTGGTAAAAGAGATGACACTCTAGCTTCATTGAAGATAACCAATATGAATAAAAACATGTCATAACCTCAGGGAATTAACAGAAGTGATTGATTTTTATGAGGATATAAAAGATGAGGTCCGTTTTCAGTGGCCAATTAACTTTAATGCTATTGACGAGTAACCATTCATGAACTACTGAACAGACATGCAAAATTATTTTGTCTTGAGTCCTTAAAAGAATTAAAAAAAACATAATATTGCCTAGGATATTTGTGCCAGTTGGTGTTAGGTGGTTAGGTTATATGTGTTCATCATTACATGTTTGTATATCACTTGATGTTGTATTTGATAAATTATGAAGTATTGAAAATGCTGATTTGCCATCCAAGACAAAAGTTGGCTTGAAAGACAATTTGATTAGATGCTTGGGGACATTGCAAAAGAACCCTACTGTTATCAAAGGTATATTCGAGTTCTCCAAGGTCCATTTCTTTTGCTGGCGAAAAGCTATCATTAGTACAGAGCCGACAATATTTCAGACAGCAATTGGGGCATCTCAAATGTGTTCAGAAGTAGGTATCAGATTAGGGTTTGACAAATCCTACTTTGCATCCATCAGTAGATATCTGCATAACATAGATGTCATTTTCATGCCACTCTCTCACGATGGTGACAGCATAGATGAGGTATTTGGTATGCTGAAAATGGAATCGGAAAAAGCTGGATATACAAAACAGCCAAACCTGAAGGATCGAATTTGGTACAATTCTTCCTATGAGAAGTTATGGAACCTCACCACAGAAAAGTTTGTGAATGTCCCAGGTTTTTCGGAAAGTGTTTAGTTCTCCTTTGTTCCATTATATATGGGATATCAAATACATAGTAATTGCGGATAGGAGAATATAGTACATGTTAGAAGTTGTTGCATATTATAGATATTGCCAATAAAAGATACGTTTCTAGTTTGTAATATACTTTCACCATGTGTAATATTATGCTTAATTGTAGAAAAAATAATCTTAAAAACTAGAATTATACTATACACGATTAAAAAAATCAACATAATTTGAATACATCGTCAAGTAATTACTGCTAAAATGACGAAGAGAATATAGAAAACGGGAATTTCACCCCAGACTAATCTAATTATTTAATCAATTTTTTCGTATCTTTGAGTTAAAAGTGCAATAGGTAAATATTGATAAAAACAAATAAAAATGGTATCACTAGTCATGAAAAAATAAATGGAGCCTACTTCTGAACAGTCCCCGTGAATTTGAATGATTTTTCAAAAATCACCAATTATTGAAATACCCTACCCCACGCATGCACGCAAAACATCGCTGCCTTCGAGAGAGGAGATAAAACAAAGGTTGTAGCGGGGGCATGGGAGTCCTCTTTCCCTTCCCCTCTCCCGATATCTCTCTCCCCTTCCAATCCTCCTCCCCATATCTCTATAACTCCCTCCCTCCCCCTCCTCCTCCCCATATTTCTCTTTCTCTCCCCCCTCCCCCTCCTTCTCTCCATATCTCTCCTTTCCCCCCCTTCCCCTACTCCTCCTCCTCCCCATATCACTCTTTCTCCCCACCCTCCCCATCCTCCTCCTCATATCTCTCTTTCTCCCCCCCCCATCCTTCTCCCCATATCTCTTTTTCTCCCCCCCTCCCCCTTCTCCCCCCCTCCTCCTCCTCCTCCCCATATCTCTCTTTCTCCCCCCCCCCCTTTTCCCTCCTCATGTCTGTCTTCCTTTTCCCCTCCTCTTTGAATTCCTTCATCCTGCCCCATTCCCCTCCTCCCCCTTTTCAGTTCCCCCCTCCTGCCCCCTTCCCTCTCTTACCCCCCAAACATCTCTCCATGTACGCCCGCGTCTTACATCTCCCCTTTTCCCCCATCCCCTTTAACTTCCCTTCTACTACCCCATTTCCTAATCTCGACCCCCCTTCATCCTACCCCTCCCCTCCTATCCCTTTATCCCCCTCTCTCTTTTCATTTCTGTGACCTTTTCCTCTCCCTCTCTCTTCCAGGCCCCTTCCCTTCACTCTCCCTTCTACCCCAACCCCTTCTTCAGCCACTTCTCCTTCTCCTTTTTACTCTATCTCCCCCCTATCATCCCCATCCCTCGCCCCTACACCCATCACCCCCACATTCACCCTTCTTCCCCTCCCCCCTATCGGTCCCTTCTCTATCTCCTTCATTCTACAAACTCCCTCCTTCCCCATTCTCCCTTTCTCCTATCCTTCGCTCACCCCTTCTCCACCATTCTCCTCTCCGTCCCTTCACCCCCCCAATCCCCCCCATCATTCTCTCCTCCCCCATCCTCCCCCCCCTCCCCCCCCTCTCGCCTGTCAGCTTGTGCCTGTGTGCCCCAATTCCACGAGCGGGCAAACAGGGTATTAACTTGTCGGGATATTTTAGAATTGGCGAGGATAAATCACGGGAAAAGGCAGCTATATCTTGATAAACGGACCGAAGGAGAGAGAGAGAGAGAGGGAAGATGCGGTGGGAGAGGAGGAGAGAGGGAGAGGGAGAGAGGGGGGAGGGGGAAGGAGGAGGCGGAGGGAAGGAGAGAGAGAGAGAGAGAGAGAGAGAGAGAGAGAGAGAGAGAGAGAGAGAGAGTATGAGAGAGAGGGGGGGGGATGGAGAAGGGGGAAGGGGATGGGAGGGGAAAGAGAGAGAGAGAGAATAAGGATGGGATGGGAGAGAGTTGAGGAGAGAGAGACATAAAGGGGATAAGAGGAGAGACAGAGGAAGAGACAGAGAGGGATGGGAGAATGAAGAGAGAGAGAGAGAGAGAGAGAGAGAGAGAGAGAGAGAGAGAGAGAGAGAGAGAGAGAGAGAGAGAGAGAGAGAGAGAAAGAGAGAGAGAGAGAGAAGTAAGGAAGGGAGGCAGAGTAATAGAGAGAGAGAAAAGAGAAAAAGAGGGAGCTAGAGGGTAGAGGGAGGTTGGCTTTGGTGAGAAAAAAAAAAGAAAAGAAAAAAAAGACAGGGTCGGATAAACAGACAGAAAGAGAAATCACAAAATCACAAAATAACTAAATAATAATAACTAAATAACCCGATAGCCTGATAAATGGGCTACAAAAATACAACATCGAGAAAAGGCTGAAACAGCTGACACATGATACACACATCTAGGCAGCAAAAAGGATATTTATGCAGTTTCCCCTACAAGATGCATGGACTCTACCTGTCACTTGGCTATTAATGACACCCTAAGGAACTGTGCATAGAAATTTTATATGATTACGAGAAATGTTTTGGGTATTGTTGTTTTATATTTGTTTGTTTGTTTGTGGGTTTTATTTTCATGTGTTTGCCCCGTCCTCTCTTTGTCTAGATTTGTTTCTTTGTTTCACCATCATCATAAATGTTCTTCTTGTAAGTATTTTTTTTCTTCTTTTCGCAATTTTCCCTCTGTTGCTTACTTATTTATTTTTGTTCTTACTTCTCCTCTTCTTCTTACTCATTTCTTTATTTTCATTCTTATCTTATCTTCTTCCTGCTGTTCTTCATCTTTTTCTCCTCCTTTTTCTATTATCTTTTCTTCCGGTTCTTGCTCTTTCCTTTTCCTTTTCTTCTTCTTCTTTTTCCATTTCCATTTTCCTCATCATCATCATCCTCTTCTTGCTGTTTCTTTTCTTCCTCTTTTTTTTTTTTTTTTTCTTCTTCTTCTTCTTCTTTATCTTCATCATTAAAAACAAAAGGATAAACATGGGAGAGATCTTTGTAGATCATCATCACAATATCATCATTACTATAATAATTTTTAACATTATCATAATTACTGTTATCATTATTACGGTAACTAATATTATCATTATCATAGTTATCAAAATCATAGTTATCATAACCACTGTTATAATCATCATTATCATTATTATTTTCAAAATTATCATCACTATCATTGTTATTGTTATCATTATTATAATGAATATTATCATTATCATTAATATTTCTTTTTATAAAATTGTCTTCCTTTTTTCTTTCTCTTACTTCTCTTGTTCTTCCTCCTCCTCATCATCTTTTTCTTCTTCTTCCTCTTCACAATCACCATCATTTTTTTCTTCTCTTTTTTTTTTCTTCCTCCTCCTCCTCTTCATTTTTCTTCTTCTTCCTCCATCTCCTCCTTCCCTCACCAACCTCCCCCTCATATTCTTCTTCTTCTTCCTCCTTCTCCTTATCTTCTTTCTCCTCCTCCTCCTCCTCCTTATCTTCTTTCTTCTCCTCTTCCTCCTCCTCCTCTTCCTTGTCTTTTTTCTCCTCCTCCTCTTCCTCCTCCTCCTCCTCCCCTCATCACCCTCCTCCTCGCCTTCCCTTCTCCGCCGCATTTCCAAGGTCAATTAGAGGCAGGTAAACGCATGACTGCTTTTGGGTAATGACAGAGAGCTCATGTCCGCCTGTCCCGACCCCCCCCCCCTCCCATCCTCCACCAAGGTCCCCAGACACCCAGGGGAGCCTTGGAGGGCGAGGAGAGGAAGGGGGAGGGGGGATTGAGGGGCAGGGAATAGGAGGGAGGGAAGGGAGGAGAGGGCAAAGGGAGTAGGCGAGGAAAGAGTAACGAGAAGATGGGAAGAGGGAGGGAAGATAGGAAGTGGGAAGGAAGAGGAGAGGGAAGGAGGGAAAACTAAGGTGAGACTTAGAGGGTGAGGAGAGTGGGCGAGAGTGGCTAGAGGGAAAGATAATCGGAAAGAGGGGAAGAGGAAAGACGAAAGAAGGAGAATAGGGAGGTAAGGAGGAACGAGAGGGAGGGAAGCGTAGAGAAGAGTGAGGAAAGTGAAGTGAAGAGGAAGGGAAAGGAAAGGAGTTCAGTTCAATTCAGTTCAGTTCAGAGAGAATGAACAGAAGAGTCTAAAAGGGAAGGAAAAATAAGGAGTGTGTAAAGAGAGAGAAAATAAGAATAATAAGGAGGTCCTTTTCCTCCAACTCTCGCCAGAGGAAATCCAAGGAGAGAGACCTATAGTTCGAACAGAGTAAACAACAGCGACGGCAGATAAAAAGAAAAGGAAAGAGGAAAGGAAGAGAGAATGGAGAGGAGAAAGAAAAGAAAGGAATAAAAAAAGGGGAAAGGGAAGAGGAAAGGAAGAGATAATGGAGAGGGGAAAGAAAAGAAAGGAATAAAATAGGGGGAAAGGGAAGAGGAAATTAAAAATCACAAGAAGAGAAGAGACATCTAATTGTCCAAGGGTCATTAAGGGTGACACTGAGAGGTAAAAAGGGATAGAGGAGAATAAAGGAATATTATAGGAAGAAAAGTAAATGGGGATGTAATGGGAATGAAAATTGGAATATAGGAATGTAAAAGGAAGATAAATTGGAATATGGGAATATTAGAAGAAGACAAATGGCAATATGGTAATCGGAATGGAGAAAAAAAATAAAGCAGAAAGGAATATAATCAAAAAGGAAAAAGATAAAAAAAAAAGTATTATGAGAGGAATGAGGAAATGAGAATACAAACTAGGTTAGGTATTTCAATACTCGACAGCGTGAGTCAAGTGTGCGATCGAAAAAGCAGGGCGAGAGGATAACTTCACGAAGAAGAAGAAATGAAGAAAATGAGGGAAAAAAGAAATGAGAAAATAGGATGAGGTGAGGAGGTCAGGTTTTCTAAGACTCGATAGAATGGGGAAGAATGAAATGAAGAAAGTAAAAAATAAACGAGAGAGAAGGGTGTGGGGTTTCAGACGTTGAGAGAGAGAGAGAGAGAGAGAGAGAGAGAGAGAGAGAGAGAGAGAGAGAGAGAGAGAGAGAGAGAGAGAGAGAGAGAGAGAAGACAAAGTAGTGGAGAAAAGGGAGAAGAGAGCAAATGAGTGAAAGAGAGAGAAAGAAAGAAGGTAGAGGGATGGAAAGAGAGAAAGAAGAGAAGTGAGAAGAATAAAGATAGATAGATAGATATATAGATAGAAAGAGAGAGAGAGAGAGAGAGAGAAAGAGAGAGAGAGAGAGAGAGAGAGAGAGAGAGAGAGAGAGAGAGAGAGAGAGAGAGAGAGAGAGAGAGAGAGAGAGACAGATGGAGACAGAGAGAAAAAAAAAAATAGAAAAAAAATGAGACCGACAAAATCGAGAAAAAAAGCAAATCCGAAAAGGGAAGGAAAAAGGGGGATAAAGAACATAAAAAGCGGGCAGCCACTTACGCTCACCGAGAGAAAAGAAAAAGAAGAAAAAAAAACGACAACTTAGCAAGCATTATGATAAAGAGGAAATTCCCAAAAGAGAGTAAGTGACGGAAGAGATAAACCGGGGGTATAAAGGAGATTAAAGAAAAGGCGAAGATAAGCTGGAGAAAAAAGGAGTGGAAGAGGAAAAAGGAAGAGGGAGAGAGAACGAGAGAGATAGGAAAGAGAAGCAGATGAAGAAGATGAAAATAAAAGAGTTAGCGAGATAGAGAATGAAACTAAGATAGAGACAGTGAGAGAGAGAGAGAGAGAGAGAGAGAGAGAGAGAGAGAGAGAGAGAGAGAGAGAGAGAGAGAGAGAGAGAGAGAGAGAGAGAGAGAGAGAGAGAGAGAGAGAGAGAGAGAGAGAGAGAGAGAGAGAGAGAGTATGAGAGGCAGATGTTAAGACGGAAAGAAGGTGCGCAGAAGAGCTTAGATAAAGGAGGTGATACGTCAAGCCGGATAAAAACAACAGGGGAAGAAAACGGCGATAAAGCGAGTGTGCGAGAACGCGGAAAAGACGCCTCAGAACGATAATAACGAGAATAACACAACGAAGAAAAGGGAGAAGGAAAAACAACGAGAAAATGTTAAAAATTAAAGATTAAAGAATGTAAATGGATATACGATCTGAATGAATAAACAAACAAATAAATGAATCCATTGATATGCTGCATATGCAATAAAATAGAAAATGCCATCCTTATGACATGAAAGGAATGAGAAAATATGACAAGTTCAAGAGGAACTTATCTGCTAAAACAATAAGAGGAAAATGACATGAAATCATATCTATTACATAAAAAGGAAAGTTGATAGAAATAAAGAAAGACACAAGCGATAAA
>NW_028236134.1:0-5000 GCF_977035675.1 Penaeus japonicus | reverse complement strand
CTAACAGCAGGTTTTCATTGCACTGAAAAAGTAAGAATGAATGTAGTAAAAAAAGATAGTGTGAAACGTATTAACAAATATTCAAGAAAGAGTAAATAAATTAAGAAGGCGCAGCATACTTCCCTCTGTGTGTACGCTCGCGTGTGCACCCATGTACCCACCCTGTGTGTGTGTGTACTGTACGTACCCACGAGGCTGACGAGTAAAGAGTAAAGGAGCAGGTAGACGCCTCCAGGAGGGGCGCGCGTGAAGAGTCCCCCTGAGACGACCCCTTCTAATTAACCAACACTCGCGCCATCTCCGTCGGGTCGGGTTTTGTAAAGGTAATCAGCGATGGCGAGGGGCAGCGCGGGTCGTCGGCCGATGTTAGTCGCTAGTTATTGAAGCCGGGGACCTCCCAGAGGGTCAAAGTTTTTTTTTTTTTTCTTTTTTTTGCTTCTTCTTATTCTTGTTCTTGCTTTTGTTTTTTTGTTATTCTTGTTGTTCTTCTTCTTGTTTGTCTTCTTTTACGTCTTGTTCTAATTCTTCTTGTTTATCTTTTTTCATTATCATTTTTATATTATTTCTTTAACATCTTCCTCTACTTATTCTTATCTCCCTCTTCTTCGTTTTATCATCCTCGTTTTTTTTTCTTATTTTCTTTCTCAATTATTGGAAGGGAAATTTTGATTATTTTAAGCATACTCTACCGCACTGAGACAATATGACGGCTTCAATACGAAAGCACCCTTGCACGAACCTCCGAAGAAACCATCCAGATTCGAACCTACAACACGAAAAAGCAAAATGAAAAAATACATAATGATAATAATTCAAAAACATTTTTTTTTTTAGTTCACTGTCAGTCCGGAAACATCAGCCAGTGTTCTTCAAGTTATCATCACAGTCTTGTTCTCTGACATCAGCTCTGTTCTTCACTCTATCATAAACTGACTTACATGACTGAAATGCTGTAGTCAATCTTCGTCTCGCTGCGAGGGCTGTCATTACATCATAGTCTTTATTTGTCTTGCCTGCTTTGTGATGGATGGTTGGTCGCGTCCTGCACTCTATTCTGGCCTTTACAATTTCACTGACTTCTTCTTGAATTATTGTTTTTTCTTTCATTTTCCTTTCGTTATTGTCATTATGGTTTATTATGTTTGATTTCCGTGTGTGTAGTCTTTTTTTCTTTTCTTTTTTCGTGTGATGTGATTTTTGGTCTCCCGTGTTTACTATCTTTGGGATCTTGGTCTAATTCTGCCGGGGGGGGGGGGGGGGGGGAGGGATCTTCTTCTCTTCCTCTTCTTGTTTCTTCTTTTCTGAGGTTTCTCCCTTCCCCGCTCTCAGATCATCCCTCCTTTTTTTTCACTCTACTATCTCATCTCCTTTTTTTCCTCCTTTTCCTGTGCTCTCTAATCTCTTTCTCTCTCTCCTTCAATCTCTCTCTCTCTCTGTCTCTGTGTCTGTCTGTCTGTCTCTCTCTCTTTCTCTCTCTCTCTCTCTCTCTCTCTCTCTCTCTCTCTCTCTCTCTCTCTCTCTCTCTCCTCCCTCCTTTTCTCTCTCTCTCCTCTCTCTCTCTCTCATCTCTCTCTCTCTCTTCTCTCTTCACAATCCTCAATTCCTCTCTCTCTCTCTCTCCTGCGTTCTCAGCTCACTCTTCCTCTCTCTCAAGTCTCTCTCTCCCTTCCCACTCCCCCCATCCTTCTCTTCCCTCTCTCGCTCTCTCTCCTACTCTACTTCTCACCTCTCCTCCCCCTCTCCCTCTCCACTCCAATCACCCTCCCACCTCTCAGCCTCTCACCTACCTCCCTCCTCACTCTCAACTCACTCCTCTCTTCTCCTTCTTCCTCTCATCACCCCTCTATCTCTCTCACACCTACTAACACTCTACCCCCTTCCTCTCTCTTCCACTCTCAGCGAATCTCCCTCCTCACTCTCACCTACACTCTACTCCCCTCCTCACCCCCCTCTCTCCTTACGTCCACTCTCTCTCTCTCTCTCTCTCTCTCTCTCTCTCTCTCTTTCCCCTCTCTCTCTCTCTTTCCCTCTGTGTGTGTGTGTATCACTTTCCCTCTCTCACTCTCACTCATCCTGTGTTTGTCTCAGAAAGTCCTTCTCTCCTTAGGTACCTAACACTCAATCTGTCTCTCTGTTATATTTTCTTTCTCTCCCTTTCCCATCTCCCTCTCTGCGCTCGTCTCTCTCTGTGTCTCACTATCTCTCAGTCCTCGGTGTCTCTCTCCCACCCATCTTTCCCTCCCTCACGATTCCCACCTTCTCTCCTCCCTCTCTATCTCTCAGTCTATCTTTCACACTCTTTCGCCGGAGATTCTCGTTGTTATTTTCACCGCGAAATAACGGTCGCTCATAACGGCTCCGCCATTGGTCTATTGAACGTATCATTAAAGTGGAAATTCTCTGGTATGAGCTCCCCTTTTTTACTCTATAACTGCCATTATTCTGACTGTATCATTTCCACTGGACGTTTCGAAATTATACCATATTATCCAGTTGTTCTAATCTACTTTGTCATCATGGCGCTTTCTCTATAGATTTTTTTTTGTACTGTGTAAATATCTCTGAATCTGTGGCATTATTTCGCATTTACTCTAGAAATGTCATTCTTTATAATGATTTCGGTTATACGTCTATCTGAATATATATATGTTTGTGTGTGTGTGTGTGCGTGTGTGTGTGTGTGTATATAGATTATATTATATATATATATATATATAATAATATATATATATAATATATTATATTTATAATATAATATATGTATACACATTACACTTTAATATTCATATAGTTCCTATATATAGATATATAGATATTATATATATAATAATATATTTATATATATATTTATATATATTATAATATAATTTCCACATTATATATTACTTATATAAATATATATATATAGATATATATATATATATATATATATAGTTTTATGATATAAGATATATTTTATATAAATATATATATATATATATAAGTTTATATTATATATATATATATATATTTTATATATATATGATATAATTATATATATTATATATATATATATATATATAGATAAAATATATATATATATATATAAAAATTTACTTTTATATTATATATATATTATCTATATATATATATATATATGATAATATATATATAATTATTTATATATTATATATTATATAAATATCTATGATATATATATAATCATAATATAATATAGAAACTATATATATAGATTATATATATTATACTATATATATATTATATTTATTATTGATATGTGTATGTTGTGTGTGTGTGTGTGTGTGTGTGATTGCGTGTGTGTGTGTGGTGTTTGTGGTGGTGTGTGAGTGTTTGGGTGTGTTTGTGCGTGTATGCGTGTTTGTTTACACATATACATAAATTCACAGGCGTTAAATGCATGCATAAATATATGAATATATATCTATATATAGATCTATATTATATATATTTTACATTTATTATATATATAATATATATATACTATATTATACTATATATATATATATATATATATATATATTACATTTATATATATATATATATATATATATATATATATATATATAATTTATATATATATATTATTTATGTGTGTGTGTGTGTGTGTGTCGTGTTGTGTGTGTGTGTGTGTATTATGTATATAATAAATAATATATATATATTATATATATATAATAATATATATATATATTATTATGGGTGTGGTGTTATATATATATTACATATAACTCACGTGCAAACACAACATACAAACCACACACACACACACACACACACACACACACACACAAACACACACACACACACAACAATCACACACCACCTATAAATATATATATTATATAATATATTTTAATATAATATATATATTAATAGATATTATATATATATACAATCAGCGTGCACACAAACATACTCACACACACACACACACACACACACACACACACAACAACTCACACTCACACACACACACACACACACAACACTCATATATATATATATATATGTGTGTGTGTGTGTCTGTGTGGTATGTGTGTGTGTGTGTGTGTGGGTGTGCGTATATATATATATATATATATATATATATAATATATATATTTATATATATATATATATTTGTGTGTGGTGTTTGTTGTGTGGTTGTGTGTGCGTGCGTATATATGTATATAGATATATATATAGATATATATATTATATATATATATTATATAGTATATATGATGAAATGTATGCTTATATGTATTATATATATGTGTTATATATATATATATATATATTGATATATATATATACTAATAGATATTAATAGATAATATGCATATAAGTATATATACTGGTATTATATATATATTTATTTATATATCGTATATATATATATATTATATATATATATATATATATATAATGTATTTATAATTATATACTATATATATATATATATAAGTAATATATTATAAATAATATATATATGTAATATATTATATATACATATATATATATTTATATATATATATATATTTAATATATATATATACAGCACAATTAGTTAGATATATATTAGTATAGTAAAAAAATATATACATATAGATTCTGAAGTATAGAAGAATTGCTTCTTTTTTCTAGCGTTTCTGTATTTGTTTTTCTGCAATAACTCTTATCATTCACTTCCCTTTTCATGTTATCCTCATTATCATGATACAGTATCTATCATTACAGTAAAAGTAATAGCACTGCTCTAACAACTACCATGACCACTATTGATTTCGTTATAATTCATATTCTTATCGGTATAATTTCGTCATGGCTCGTTATCATAATTGTTATTATTTCTATTGTTGTTACTTTGATTGTTATCATTATCATTTGTATTGTATTTATTATCATTAATGTTGTTGTTGTTCTTACTATCGTCATTATCATTAGTATCTTTATTGTTGTTATTATCATTTTCATTATTACTATTTTTATTATTGTTA
>NW_028236133.1:0-2500 GCF_977035675.1 Penaeus japonicus | reverse complement strand
GGGACTTGGCAAAGGCTCAAATGGTTGTGTTGTTCTCATGGGTTTCTGGAAGCAAACAGGGGACAATATTATGGAACTTCTTCATCTTGACGTTATACCACAAACTCTCCATAAAAAAAATAATAATAATAAATAAAAAAATACAGATTCAGGGAGAACAAATTATCTTCAATTTTAGAAACAAATTAATCCTAATTCGTCCGGTCATACAGATACTGGAGCCTCAGGCAACGTTATCTGCATCACCTCTACCTCTCGTCGTCGACTCACATCATGTATCAAAGAGCATTTAAGTGGATGATCGACAAATCTCAACACTATAAAACCCTGGAATCAGGTGTAAGATTGACGAAGTAACAGGGAACAATTCGTACGACAGTCTCTGCACCCTGAAGAAATCTCAGTATATATGTAACTTTCTAATTCCTAAGCACGTACCTAGGCAAAGTGTGAAATAAAGCCTTTTGCTCAAGCCGCACTCTCTCTCGTAATATGGTAACTTTGTTAGTGGGCTAAGTTTTTATGGGCAGTCTTTTTGCTATCTTGTTAAAGTTCTTACTTTCAGAGGATTAAGAATAAAAAACAGCTTTTTGACAAATATGCTTTTAAGTGAGATTGGTCTTTGGCAAGATATTAAAAGATCAAAACTCATGATGAATATCTTCCAGGATGTGGGGTGATGTGTTAAACGTGCTTTTAACCAAAACTATATTGGAAATATTTATTTGAAGCTGTTGACTGAACTTGCTATGACGAGGGAATTTGAATCTGGTCTTGTTTTTTCTAGTCGCAGGAAACCTTTGGTCTCATATGCACGCCTTATGTTCCACTTGATTGTGACGAGTGGCACTATACAATTTATCTTTTCCATAATCTTTTGTTGTAATTACACGATTTTTCTTTTGAACATATTGTGAGCTTTATATCAGTTATTTGATAGGCTTTGTCAAGGGAATGATATACTAATATTTGTTGTATAGATTATATATTACTTTATGATGTAGATTGTTTATTTCATTTTTTATTTACAATATATACAGCAGAAGGAGATGATCTGGACTCCACACTCTGAGCACATTGCCAGTTTTCTCTTCCTCATACCATGATCGTGGAGGATCTTGCAACACCTTTAACGGTATCTACCTGTTCTCTTCAGCTGGTGTGACGAGCTGCCCTGGAGACGGCGCTCTGGTGTCCTTCTGGAGGAGTGTACCGCCCGGGTACTTACTCCCTCTTCTTGCGAGAATACTGGCCAGAGAACCCAAAGCGCCCTAGCTTGTTTATAACTATCCTTAACCGCTAATGATATGAATTCGCTTCGCCGCTCCTCTTATGGCATGGGCGTCTTGCCATCCATCGCCAAGGCCGCTGAAATCATGACACGACATAAATGCCACCCAGAGGAATGACCAGTCATGCCATGTACATCTTGCCACCCGTAATTATCGGGTTAATTTGCAATGATAAACAAAAAAAAGAAATACATCTTATAAGAAAATTTACTACTGAACCTAAACACTCAGATACTATTGAATAAACTATATAAAAAGGTTTCCTCCTGAAACAAATACATCTAAAAAACAAGAAAGGCATAGGGAGAGCGCGAGCTCCGTCGTTTCAACCCGCCTTGACTCTATGCTGTAGAAATCTACCCATTCTGACTCTAACTACTTCCTTAATCCAAGCGCCTTGTTCAATACTATTAGGCCTTACGTTTACATTGCTCTTACGTTTTTTTCCTTTACTTTTGTCTGTTCTCATTTCTCTGGACCTTTCCTCTTTCCGTTCGTTTTCCTTGTCTTCATCCTCAGTCCATTCCTCTCATCGTTCTTATCTTTCTTATGTCCACATTCTCCCTTCTTCCCTCCCTTTCCCTCAACCTCACCTTCCTTCCCTCCCTTTCCTCCAACCTCATCTTCCTTCCCTTCTTTTCCTCCAACCTCTCCTTCCTTCCTTCCCTCCCCTTCCTTTCTCTTCCTTTCCCAACCTCCCCTTCATTCCTTCCCTTTCCCCTGACTTCTCCCTCCTTCCCTCTTTCCCCTTCCTTTATTTTTCTCTCCCCAACCTCACCTTCCTTCCCTCCCTCTCCCCTAACCTCACCCTCCTTCCCTCCCTCCCCTTCCTTTCTCTCCCTCTCCCCAACCTCACCTTCCTTCCCTCCCTCTCCCCTAACCTCACCCCCCTTCCCTCCCTCCCCTTCCTTTCTCTCCCTCTCCCCAACCTCTCCCTTTTTCCCTCTCTCCCCCCTAAACTCACCCCCTTCCCTCCCTACCCTTCCTTTCTCTCCTTCTCCCCAACCTCACCTTCCTTCCCTCCCTCTCCCCTAACCTCACCCTCCTTCCCTCCCTCCCCTTCCTTTCTCTCCCTCTCCCCAACCTCACCTTCCTTCCCTCCCTCTCCCCTAACCTCACCCCCCTTCCCTCCCTCCCCTTCCTTTCTCTCCCTCTCCCCAACCTCTCCCTTTTTCCCTCTCTCCCCCCTAAACTCACCCCCTTCCCTC
>NW_028236132.1:2500-4837 GCF_977035675.1 Penaeus japonicus | reverse complement strand
TTGGAGTAACAACCAAAAGTTGATTCTTATCATTTAAAAGTAATATATTAATTATATAATCAATTACTTTATGTAGATTAAAGATATCTCTCATTATTACAAAAATTGGCATTGTAAGAATCTAGTTGTGAAGATATGAGGTGTTAAAGATAAAAAATTGAAGGGAACCCAAAATTTGTCTATTCATTTTACCATTACTGTATGTACAACTTATACATTACATATATATATTATTATATATAAATTATAGTTATTTATATATATTATATATATATATATTTATATATATATTACATATATATATGTATATTTTATATATATATTTATATATATATTTATATATATATATGTATATGTTTGTATATTTGTATATTATATATATATTATATATTATATATATATATTTTATATATATATATATATATATATGACAATGGATAAATTGGTATAATGAGACCGAATAATTTCACAACATTGGAGATGTAATTTACGCGTTTTGGGTTATCCCATCTTCAGAAGACGGGTTAACGCGAACATAAAACTACATTCTCTTTGTGTTTGAGAAATTAATTATCTCATTTTATACCACTTTTATCACACACGCACACCACACACACACACACACACCACACACACCAACACACACAACACCTATATATATTATATATGTGTGTGTGTGTGTGTGTGTGTGTGTGTGTGTGTGTGTGTGTGTGTGTGTGTGTGTGTGTGTATACAGGTATATATATTTATATATACATATTGATTTATATATATATATATCTTATATATATATTTATTATACTATTTATTTATATTACTAATATATATATTATTATATATATATATATATAAATATATATTATTTATATACACCTCCATGCAGAGGGTGTATCCCACAGAAATATTCTTAGCTCAGGCAGAAATTGGAAAGAGTTTGGTTTTGCCGAAATCATAAAAAAAGAAAAGAAAAGAAAGAAAGATTGCCATCTAATCGGAAAGGAAATTATGACAGAGAGCATCTCTTCAGCCTTACCAGATCGCCAGTTGATACACTGATCAAAGAAAGATGATGAAAAGCCACAGCACAGTTACTTGAGGCTTGAGGCACTCGGCGGTTAAACCAGTTGCGTGATGAGGCTCACAGACCACTTCACACTTTCGCTGTGATACCCTCAAACACTTGCGGGAGAGGCTGTGCGGCATCAGTATTACAAGATGTAAAAAATTTCTTTTGACAATATGATCATGTGTGTATATATATATGTGTGTGTGTGTGTGTGTGTATGTGTATGTATATATATATATATATATATATAAATCTATATATTTATATATATATATATATATATAAATATATATATATTATATATATCTATATTATATATTGTTACTATATATATTTATATATATATATATATATATATATATATATATATATCAATATATATATATTTACTATATATATAACTTTACTTATTATTATATTTATATATATATATATATAGTATATCTATATAATATATATATATATATATATAAATATGAAATGTATACACAAACACACAACACACACACCACACACTCACCACGACACCACATAATATAAATATAAGAATATTATATATATATATATATATATATTTATATATATATATATATATATATATATATTTTAAATATATATATACATATATATATATATATATCTATATATATTTATTTAAATATATGTGTGTGTGTGTGTGTGTGTGGTTGTGCTGTGTGTGTGTGTTGTGTGTTTGTGCGTGTGTGTTATGTAATTTATATATACATTTCATACGCACTAGTATCTTCATTCAATTTCCGGAACATTATATAAATAATAATTCATGACCAGAAATGAATCCTTTGGATGCCGCGGAGTTTTCAAACCATCGGCATTATACTTGGCATATATCGATAGCAATTAATTAAATTCCAATGGTATAAATTACCTTTGATTTCGTGATTTGCTATTGAAGCAATTCCGCTTGTACAAAACCATATCAAGCTCTGACGGCATCATCCGGCAGGCAGATGAGCCATAGTGTATAATTTGATATGTGAGAGATTCTTCTTAATAGGAATGTTATTAGATTTTTATTTCGTCGAGTTTTAACGAGAGTTGTTGTAAAACTCATGGCCTTATTTATTTATTCAGTATGTTTTTATATATATATATATATATATATATATATATATTTATATATATATAATATATATTATATATATATTATACATATATTTAATAAACACACACACATCATTCATCACACACATCATTTCACATACACACAACACACCAACATAACACCCACA
>NW_028236131.1:15000-17500 GCF_977035675.1 Penaeus japonicus | reverse complement strand
TTGCGTGGCCAATCTCGTCCTTCTGAAATAAGGTGCGGTGTAATAGCCAAGATCGGGGCAAACTGAAGGAAATACCATTAATATGTGGATAGCTAATAAAGAATGCGGAGTTAGCAAGCCTGGAACGCCTGATAAGTGGTAAGCTCGTTATCTCTGTTTGAGAAAAATAATTGTGACGTCAGGTTGTCAAGATCTCTAAGACGCGGCGCTCCGGAGTGCGAAAATAACCCGTAATTCGCGGTTTATTCAATTGTGGTACTATAGATACACGGATTTAGGGTGTGAGATGCATATGCAATGGGCGTCATGCAATGAAGGCCCGATAAGTGAGGTACAGTGGCGGGATAAAGGCAAAATTAAGCTGAAAAGCTATAAAATATGAAATGATAAATAAACATTTTCCTGTCCTAATGAACGCTGCGTGCAGTAACATAATGATAATATATTGGCGTTCCGATAGACCCATGAAATATTATGAAGGTCGGAACCTCGGGTCGACCCTTAATGATAGCATATTTGCTTAATGTTGCCGAAGTTGACAATTGCTTAAAATTAAAGATAATGACAATTATATCAAATGATGATTAAAGTTACTTGCAATTAAATGATGAAATGTAGAAGCAACAACAATCAATAATGCAATGAAAAGGGCAAAGATAGTCAAATATGACCAAACAATGTAATAGGAATAAAGGTGAGAAACGAACATGCATCTGTCAACATTTCTAGCTAAATGAGATGATAAACCATAATATGAAGTGATGAAACATGAAACATGAAAAGATTTAATGAATTAACTATCAGAAGTACACAAAGTCATATGGATAAATAAAGTTATTAAGAATATAAATTGTCTAATATTGAAAATATAGAATCTCACACAGACAGTATAAAATGATAATCCAATTATCGGATTACAAGTAATTAGAGTGAAGTCAGTTAGTGACCGTTGATCGCATTTTAAATGACAAACAATGTCATGTTATAGAAGTATGGAAATATATGTAAAGTCATGCATGAAGAAAATATAGCTAGATAAGATATCACCGTACAAACGTATTTGCAGACAATAAAATAAATGAAAATGTAGAGAAAATCATAGTTAAGATATATATAAATCTTAATTGTCGTAAACTATTTTTCTCGAATTCACACGGATAGTGTAGGATAAGGTCAGGTGTAGGTCACATACATTAACATAATATTCCAAAGTAACGCGGTCAAGAGTGACCAGAAGGACATTGAAGGTCACATGTAGTAATACAATATACCAAGATAACACGGTCAAGAAGGGACCACAAGGGATGGAACGGTCGCCTAAATTTTAACACATTTCCAAAGTTTCATGTTCAGAGTCAGATCAGAGGTCAAGTGAGGTCAGGTCACGACCTGGTCAAATGCAAACGCAAGGTGTATTGCATTTATACGAACACATAGTATAATTCATATTCAAGAAAAGTAAAATATGTGAATTCACAAAAAAAAATAATGACACGAGTTCAAATGACGAATTTGAGACATGAAATTAGAGAATATATTTATTTGTTGCTATAAAATATATGCTCTTACAGTTATATACCTAACTATCATACTTGTAAGTAGAATATGTAACTGTACTGAAGTATGCATTAAGATGACGCAGAAAACGAAGCATAGAATGATGTGATAAAACAAGTAAACGAACATAGTTATTTTATCGGTTTCGTATGAAAGAGTCATGTCGCACCATTATGTGAATTTCTACGGGAATAACGTTAAAGCGCGAACAATAGCAACGTAAGAGAAAAAAAATATTTATTGAATACTCGTAAAATGGTAAAGAGAACGAATAACGTACACATAGAAAGAAGCATAAAATAATGATGTGAAATTATTACGTTACCGAATGTTATCAAAAGTTATTTAGTGAAATTAACAAGACGATACGCAGAAAAATATCACTAATTAACAAAGTGAGAGAAGTTGAGAACGCGAGGGAGGGAGGGCGGGGGAAAATTACGGGGGGGGGAGGGATTTTCCCATAAACAGGCAGAAAAAAAAAGCTATGGGGGTGGGGGTACGGAAATACAAGAGATACATGTATCTAGAACCTTATATTGACTTACCTTCAGTTGCTGAAAGGAGAGAAGTGGTAGCTTCACTGCGAGATTGTCGTGTTCCTCTTAGTGGTGATGTGGTTCACAATCACAAATACACACTTAGACAATAAAAAACGTGGAGATAAATTGTCCCGACCGTTACCGTATGAGATGGGATAATAAGGATTATTCAAGTACGCGCGAGCGGTTCACGACTTAAATTTAAAAATGGGTCAATATTCTACACTTTTAACCTATATGGAGTAAGTTCTCCAAATATCACTAATTATGTCACGTAATGAAAAAATAGCACAAAGAGCCATTAGTATGTCAAATTATTTAAAAAATAGAAACGAGGTCCTTTCATTTTTGTTATCAATCAACCATAAAAACAAAAGATTTGTAGTGAGCGGTCTACGAAA
>NW_028236130.1:17500-18617 GCF_977035675.1 Penaeus japonicus | reverse complement strand
CACAAGCACACACACTCACACTTCACACTCAAATACATCACACACACACACACATATATATATATAAGTATATATATATCTATTTATATATATATATATAATATATATATATATATATAACTCATATATATATACATATGTGTGTGTGTGTGTGTACGTATGTATATATATATGTGGAAAATTAAGGTTCGTAGGAATCAAAGGAGGTCTTCATTCTAAGGGTTTTGAGATTAACACCCGGTGACATAATATCTTTGTTTATTCAATCATAAATAATTAAGTGATAATTGTTAAATAAAATAAATAAGGATGAACATGAATCACCGTCAACCAAAATTTAAATGACCCTTTCGCTCAAATAATTTCCAAAGATTAATTAACTAATTATCAAAAATAGTGTCACCTGAAACGAGGTGTACCTTAAAAATTACAAGAATCTTACAACGCTGAAACCCGACCGAACCGCCGTGTAATCCTAATCAACGCTGAAATTTCCGACTAAAAAATAAATAAAAATAAAATATTCACTCGATAACCAGGCGGTTCGTTTCTATCAACACGCGAAGTTTCTAACAACGCGAGGAAGTTTCCTAACAACGCTTGAAAACCTCACCAAAACTAAAACAATAACAATTGTAAATCGCTTACACCATATTTATACCAATCAGAAAGAAGGAAAAGACACACGCCCCCGTAACTCGGTACGGGGCCCTCAGCTTGCAGTTAAGGTGTGTCCCTCCCTTTTTGTTGCTTACGAGTCGATCTGCCGCCACGCCCCCTTTTTTCCCACTGTAAGCGGGACGATCGAAAAGTCCCGAGTGAATCGACCTGAGGGTTCAGACAGCTCGCCGAACCTTAATTTTGGAATGTATTCTACAGTTTTTCCTCTGTAGAAGAAATTTTCAATTTAATAACAGAAAATAAAATGAAACATACTTTTGTTGTAATTGAAATTATTCACAATATATATATATATATATATATACTGACACACAAGGTATATATATATATATATACAATAATATATATACAAATATATATATAATAAAATAAATACACATATATATGTTATATATTTGTGTGTGTGTACGTATGTACTTATATAATATATATTTAA
>NW_028236130.1:0-2500 GCF_977035675.1 Penaeus japonicus | reverse complement strand
ACAACATAACACACAACATACCTTGCAAACAAGATAATGTCAGAGCAAACTCAAAACAGACCTTAGAAAATTCCCAAGTCGGACAACATCACAACTACTAATTTCTCTCTCTCTCTCTATCTATCTATCTATCTTTCTATCTATCTATCTATCTATCTCTCCCTCTCTCTACTTATCTGTAGCCTGTATCTACCCATCGAGCTTGTTACATCTGTCTCTCACAGAGACTTGACCAGGATAAAATCGACAGTCTAACTTATTACCGTAAGAATATGCGCAGCTTCAACTCTTGATAGGCTTGGAGACACAAACAAACTTGTTTCATTAACATTTTTCCTTGTTTTCTTCCCACCCACCCACCCCTCTCCCCTCCGAACCCCAACCTCACTCCCTCCCCGCTGTGGCTAAGTATTAAAAGCTCGCAGAATATTCCTTTCATTATTCAACCACTTATTTCTTGTGCTGTGGATTATGATATATAATAGCGATATACATACGATATAATTATAATAACATAGTTTTCATTTTACAGGAGAGAAGAGGCAGCTTTAATTTTTTTTTTTTTTTTTTTTTTAGTGGGGAGGAGGCAGATGATAGGAAGAGCAAACACTTCGGTGACCCTTGACCTGGGTTTGAGCGTCTTAATTAAAGGGGGTATGCGTATACTTAGGAGGATTTTGGTCATCTAGTAAGTAGTATGTTAGAGTTACCATCTTTATTATCATCAGTATCATATATGATCAGTGTTATTGTTACAAGACATTGTCCTCACCCTTTTAATGTATTATCGTCATTATTATTAGCATCATTGTTATCATTGTTGTTATTAGTATCATCATCATTATAGTCATTGTTTTAATTACTTTATTATTATTGAAATTACTATTACTAGTAGTAGTAGTAGTAGTAATAGTATTAGATGCACAGAATTATTCGTTTATATTATATCTTGATCATCATACACATACCTCATCAGACACCATATATGACAACATCACCTTTAAATTCTTAGATCTGATAAAAAAATAATTTAATAATAAACATAATAAAGAAATTAAAAGAATAAAAAACCATATATTCCGGAAAATTTAACAAGAACAAATTATTTCACAGACTATATAAGCGACCTTTTCACAATCAACAGACACAAAAAAAAAAAAAAAAAAAAAAATCAAGCTGAATAATTTTACTTTGTCTTATCTTCAACCCGGGAATTATTCGGGTTGACGACAACGTTATCAAATTGATCAATGTTTAGCATATACGAAGTCCGCTCTTTTATCTTCCTCGGAAATTGTGGTGGTGGTCCGGCGTCGTTGAGAATACACATTACATTAATTACCATGTTTTATTCCTGAGTCGTTACTCTGTCATTTATATTTCAATTCTGATTTCATTCAAAGCTGAGTCGAATCTTTACCTTCGAACTTATTTAATTGTGTTATCTTATTTATTATTATTATTCATTATTGATATTATTATTGACCATTGCCACCAGAATACGAATGGAATGGCATTACCGATTGTCTCTTTTGTCTGCCAGGACTATGCCTCCGTGCGATTTTTTTTTCTTTTTTTTATAGATGTTGAATTATTGTTTATATGTTTTGTTTTTTTTTACGTTCTTTCTTTCTTTCTTTCTTTCTTTTTTCTTTTTACTTATGTGCGACTAGGGAAGCAATAGGTTCTTGAAATTATTCAGGAAATGTCGAAACGAAAAAATAGGGAAAGACCATAAACAAGATTACTATAAATAAAAACTAATTTAGCAAGTAAAAGAATACTTTGATCAAAAATTGAAATAATTATATGTATTTATGATTTTAAATATTAATGAAATAAACAGAATGTTTTTGTTACAAAAAGGTCAGGGAAAATCAATCATATGTATTTAAATTACATATATAAATCTATATTACATATATATATATAACATTATAATATATATTTATTATAATATATATATATAAATATATATATATATATATATATGTATACAGTCTCAAGAAGTAATATAAAATTTGCACAGACAACACATACTTTAGATATAAGAAATATATATATATATCTATATATATATATTATATATATATATATATTTATATATTTAAATATATATATACACATTATATATTTTATATATATGGATGTGTGTGTATGCAAAAATCTTATATTACTTCTTGAGACTGTTTGTATCTTTTCACAATTTTACTTATAATCTTTTCCTTGTTTTTGTCTTGTTTTCCTCATCTTTCTCTTTCTTTTCACTCTCATTTTCTCTTTCTCTTTCCTTTGGCCCACCCCATTTTCAAACTCACAGAGACCTATTTTTTTCGTAATTAAACGAAGATCGCAGAAGTGTTTAACATCGCTTACCACCTAAAAAAAAAAAAAAGAAAAAAAAAATCAAAAGTATTCCAAAAAATTTATTAAATAATCTGCATCGACAGGTAATAATTGATAGAAATTGAAATAATTAAAATGCTTAAAAAATTTCATC
>NW_028236129.1:0-8146 GCF_977035675.1 Penaeus japonicus | reverse complement strand
GTCGCCTTCACAAGGAGCGTCAAGCTCGAAGTTGTTGGAGAAAACCATTGATGATAAAGTAAACAGTGTTCAAAATTGTATTATAAATGCAGCAATGGCAACCATTCCTAGACTTCGACAGATAGCGTTAAGCATAGAGTTCCATGGTGGACACCAGATTGCCGCAGGGCGCTATGTGAACGAAATAGGGCCTACAGGCTTTTCCATAATAATATCACAACTGAGAACTTTCGCAAATACAAACAAGCGAGAGCTAGGGCTCGTAGAACAATCAGACAAGCCAAAAGAGACTCCTGGCGAAGCTTTGTCTCTACGATTAACAGCAATACAAAGTTATCAGAGGTTTGGTCCACAGTAAATAGAATAAATAGAAAAAAGACATCAAATAAAATCAGAAATATAATTCATGAGGGAAGTAATTATGACTCACCTAGAGACATTGCTAACACAATCGCCAGGCAGTTCTCTTATACAAGCAGCTCGGAAAAACTACAACCCTGCATTCCTGACCACCAAGGAAGCAGCCGAGCTGCAACCAATTCACTTACAGGAGAT
Organism: Penaeus japonicus; assembly: GCF_977035675.1. NCBI lineage: Eukaryota > Metazoa > Arthropoda > Malacostraca > Decapoda > Penaeidae > Penaeus > Penaeus japonicus. The sequence continues at coordinate 7,591 of NW_028236129.1, read as the reverse complement.
AACTTTGATTACAATAAAGATCTTACAATGAATGAGCTTGTCCGAGCCCTAGAAGCCTGTAGAGGAACATCCCCAGGCCCCGATGAGATTCGATATGAGATGATAAAGCATCTTAATCATGATGACATGATTAAGTTGCTAGAAGTGTACAATGATATTTGGAAAAGCCAGACTTCGGCACTTCGCCCACATCATTCCCATATTGAAAGGAGGGGGAAATCCCAGATCCGCCATCTCTTACCGCCCAATTGCGTTGACAAGTTGCTTATGCAAGGTCATGGAAAGAATTGTTAATAGTAGGCTATTGCATTTTTTAAATACCAGAAATTTACTAGTTGACGAGCAGTGCGGCTTCCGAAAGGGACGCCAAACTCTCGATCAGCTAGTAAAACTGGAAAGTCATATTCATGAGGCATTTGCCAAAAAGCATTTTTTAATATCAGTATTTTTAGACATAGAAAAAGCCTACGACATGACTTGGCGACATGGCCTACTCAGAAAACTTTATGCTTTCGGATTACGTGGAAACTTGCCTTGTTTTATCAAAAATTTCATTTCTGACAGAACTTTTTCTGTCAAATTATTTTCTGACAACGTCACTTTCTCGGACATTTTTGTCCAGGCAAACGGGGTCCCACAAGGAAGTGTCTTGTCTCCTACATTATTTTTGTGTATTATAAATGACATTTTACCATCTCCTCCTCGGAATCTTAAATACTCACTGTACGCCGATGATTGTGCATTATGGCACTCCAGCAATAATGCAGAGTTCTCGGCAAATCAGATCCAATTGGCACTGGATATGATTCATAACTGGGGCCTCCAGTGGGGTTTTAAGTTTTCCATTAAAAAAAGTATTGGCGTGGTTTTTACACATAGGAGAAAGCCCAACATCAGGCTAACTCTAGACAACCATCCAATACCTATTCAAAATTCAGCTAGATTTCTTGGACTACTCTTTGATAGTAGATTGAATTGGAAAGACCACATTGGTCAATTAAAGAATAAATGTCAAAAAGCACTCAATTTATTAAAGTGCATTTCTGGACACAAATGGGGAGCTGATAGAAAGTCTTTACTGATGTTATATAAATCCCTGATTAGGTCTAAAGTAGATTATGGGTCAATCGTGTATGGCTCGGCAACGAGCTCAACTCTGAAAGGTTTGAATGTAGTACAGAATGCGTGTTTACGAGTCTGTCTTGGAGCCCTTATGTGCACTCGCACTGAGCGCCTAGAGGTAGAGTCGGGAGTACCTCCCCTCCGTCTTAGACGCGGCCAGCTTGCGCTGACCTATGCCGCGAAGGTAGCCAGGCAGCCCCAACATCCAAACAGGGATGTTTTGCGCCGGCAGGTAGGGCCCCAGTATCGCGGCGGGAAGCCGCTGGGCAATAGACTCTATGACCTCACAGATAAAGTCGGTATAGATCTCTCTACCATCGATACCCTGGTTCAGTCAAATATAGCACCGTGGGAAACACCCAATTTTTCTACCATTGTAGACTGGCTACCATCAGCCAAAGCCACGGTGTCGGAGGTGGAGGTACGCCAGAGGTTCAGAGAGATCCTAATTAAACATCTTTCCTTTTTTCATTTATATACCGACGGGTCCAAGACAGACGAGTGTGTGGGAGCGGGTGTATGGTCGACTGAATGTCAGTTGAGATTTCGATTGCCGAATCATACATCGATCTTTCTTGCCGAACTTTTTGCAATAGATAAAGCTTTAGATTATGCCCTATCGACGACCCACGATAGAATAGTCATATTTTCAGACTCGTTAAGTTCAATTAAAGCCATTAAATCACTAGAAACCACCTATAATGAAATACAGGGTAATATCATTCGTAAAATGCATAGTGCCAATAAATCAATCAAACTGATATGGGTACCTGGACACTCGGGTATCCATGGTAATGAACAGGCTGACAAACTAGCCGGGTTGACTGGCGATCTGGAGCCTGGTATTATCCGCACAGATCTCAGGTGTTTTGTCTCTTTTATAAAAGCAAAAATCCATCTCCTGTGGCAGAGTGAGTGGACCGACCTCACACTAAACAACAAAATAAAAGAGGAAATCCAAATGTGGGACACAGCCCACAGAAAAATTAGAAGGGAGGAGGTGGTGTTGGCCCGATTAAGGGTAAATGCCACTCGATACACACACCTCACTCCCTACATAGAAAAAAGCTTCCCTCTACAATGTAACATATGTGATAGAATTATATCCATATCACATATCCTAACATCATGCCATCAGTATATAAAACCAAAAGACAAAAATGAAAAAATTATTTACAAATTAAAATATGATATTAAATATTAATAAAATCTACTTTTCTAATAATGAAAGAATACTAAGTAAAGTAATACTTTTCTAATGGAGACAAAACTTTAATGACCTTAATATAGATTGATAAAATTAAAATGGAACATAGTTAATAACCTTGCGCTGTTGCCGCTGGTTGAATAGCCCAATAAATCCAACAAGAAAGCAAGCAGCTGGATCATCCACCTGTGTATGAGACTCTGTTGGCCGCACACCATGTTTGTTTCAAAACATAGCAGCAGACAAGCTAAACGTCTGTTGCACTGGAAACCTACCTGTCTACGTGCTTCTAGTCTCGTTGAACCTTCGTTGTTTCTCTGTTCAATTAAGTACAAATATAACGTGAATAAACTGCTGTTTTACTACAAGATCTTGAGCACTATAAGTGCTTTTCTGCACTTCAGTGCTTTTATCTTGAAGGTTTGACACGAAGACTACCTGTAGGAGTAGTCAGCCCCCACCCCCGACCCGCAGCTCTTTTACCACAGGGTAGCCTTAACGGGCTTGACCTGGGTGTGGGAGGACCCAGTAGTATGGGGCGTCCTTTGGGCGACTCAACTTTTCTCTTCCTGAATTTTTTCTATTCTTCTGTGTGACTGTCCTGAGCTACGGAGATCTCCTTGTGAGTCTGTATTCGTTGCTTGGGGGGTGGGCACCAACTTACCGTCCTGCCACTGGACGGTTCGGCGGTTGATTGCGAGGTGTCTTACACACAACTCGATCCCTTAGTTGGTTCTGGGAGAACGCAACCAGGGCTTCACTAAGGAGGGTGAGGACGATTCACTGAAAGACGTGTGTTTTATTTTTCCTTCTTAGCTATTGGGATTAGGATTAGATCCAAAAAGTTATGAGGAAAAGGTAGTCCCTCAGGACAACGGGCTTTGTGCCCAGGTTGGACCTGGTTCCGACCACCCAGTATGTATGATTTCCCCGGTTACCTCCTCCTGCCCCTCAGGAGGAGGGCGCGACTCAGACTCTTTCTAAGACCACTGTTGACAGTAATGGAACCCGGACAAATGACCGAACAGACGGACACATAGATATCCCTACAGAGCAACGACAAGTGCTTGAAACATACGATGCGTGAAAGAAAATCAAATCCCTGCAGAATGTCAACCCCTTTTCACAAGAAGGTCCTTGATAGGGTCAAGTGGGGAAGGCGGTTTGATTTTGTCCGATAATTGGCGATGGAGCCTCCATGTTGAAGTACTCATTTAAAACTCAGATTAAGGTTTGCTTAAAACTGACCGCAATCACTTTGACTTCAGCGAAAGTAATCTTCCTGTTGCCTAAGTACTGTAAGGGAGAAATATTGTCACAGGGATTTGAGGACAATGGGCAAGAAAGTGAACTTTCTTGATGCCAATGAAGACAGAGGTCGTAGATGTACTAATTGTTATGTCGAAAAAAAGCATGGAGAATGAAGCGAACAAAGACCGAGCCTTGTGTTTCTTGACTTTTTATTCACCAAAAATTCCTTGTACAGTTAAAATACGGGATATGAGAATTGTTCAAGTAAGACCTTAATACTCAAAAGCCAAAGCGGTGTTAGAAGCAAAAATTTGGGGGACACACACATTCAAGATGATGGATAAGGACAGTAACAAATTCAACTTGCGGTTTAAAATGTACTGAGAGATCCACTGATACCACCTGATCACGGATGGAAAAGAATCAAGTGTGCTAACTGTGGAGGTCCATCATTCAGGCTCGCTGATAGCAGTAGCTGAAAGAAGGAGACTGAGACAAGTATCAAACAAGCAGATCGAGCACGTAGTTAGCTACCGAAGAGGCCAAAAAAAAAAGGGGGGGAGAAGTGGAAGGATATGGACAAGCAAACCACCAATACTTCTTACGCCCCTCAGAACAGATAAACATACCAATGTTTTCTGCAGTGCAATCAGTGTTAGTCTAAGCAGACTCGCAAGCGTTTAGTTAAAGACAAGGAAATTTTCCGATTTGAAAGAAACAGTAAAGGACCCTTGATGATTCAGATTAAAGAATTGAATAAGACAATTAAGAAATTGCTGTAATCAACCAGTCCAAACATCAAGCATCTTAAGGAGGTCGATACCAAATCACAATCGGGAACGCACTTCTAGTCGTGCGACCCCCACTAGAACTTCGTCTGATGGTAGTTTCTACTCGTAAGAGCAGATACCATCCTCCCGCCGGTTGGGACCGTCTCTTGGTGGACGGGTGCAGCAGGCTGGACGAATACTGTCAATCCAACCAAATACCGTAGGAAGAGGCCCACGGAAGCGAGGTGAGAGGAATCGGGGCGCCTCCCCTCCCAAAAAAAGAAAATAAAAACCACCGGACAAGGCACTTCCAAACCCCATAAAACGTAATCCACGCGTATACCATTATACAATGGAACTGTCGAAGTCTTAGATCAAAATTAAACTCTCTTAGATTATTAGCCTCGTCCTATGCTCCCGATATTATCGTACTACAAGAAAGCCATTTAAACGACCAAGTCTCTGACGAGGTCGTATCGCTAAGAAACTACCATCTTTGTAGAAAAGACCGAGAGGGAAGGGTGGGAGGCGGAGTCGCCATGTACATCCACCAGAATCTCCCTTTCATTGAAGTGACGATTAATTCTACTTTGGAACACGTCGCATGCAAAGTAAAATTCAATAACACGTATCTGACTATATGCTCAGCTTACTGTCCACCTGATAAAAGGTTAATATATGATGAGCTTTTTGCTATTCAGGACAGTCTGCCAAACAATAAATTAATTCTAGGTGATTTCAATGCTCGTCATACATCATGGGGTTCCCTGCGGGTGAATGGTAGAGGTGAGCAAGTAGTTAAGTTGATCAACGACTCTGATCTGGTTCTTCTAAATGATGGTAGTCCAACGCGAATAGACGATAATACCGGTAATTTGAGCTTTATTGACCTATCACTGGTTTCCTCAACACTAGCAGCCAAGTGCCTGTGGCACACCATTGACGACTCGTTGGGAAGCGATCACCTTCCTATTTGTATTCAATATTCATGTGACACCACGAGGACGCCTTCAGCACCCAAATTTAACGTAAAAAGAGCAGATTGGGTCGCCTTCACAAGGAGCGTCAAGCTCGAAGTTGTTGGAGAAACCATTGATGATAAAGTAAACAATGTTCAAAATTGTATTATAAATGCAGCAATGGCAACCATACCTAAGACTTCGACAGATAGCGTTAAGCATAGAGTTCCATGGTGGACACCAGATTGCCGCAGGGCGCTATGTGAACGAAATAGGGCCTACAGGCTTTTCCATAATAATATCACAAATGAGAACTTTCGCAAATACAAACAAGCGAGAGCTAGGGCTCGTAGAACAATCAGACAAGCCAAAAGAGACTCCTGGCGAAGCTTTGTCTCTACGATAAACAGCAATACTAAAATATCAGAGGTTTGGTCCACAGTCAATAGAATCAATAGAAAAAAACAATCAATAAAAATCAGAAACATCTTACATGAGGGAAATAATTATGATGAACCTAGAGACATTGCTAACACAATCGCCAGGCAGTTCTCTTATACAAGCAGCTCGGAAAACTACAACCCTGCATTCCTGACCACCAAGGAAGCAGCCGAGCTGCAACCAATTCACTTTGCCACAGGAGATAATTTTGATTATAATAAAGATCTAACTATAAATGAGCTTGTCCGAGCCCTAGAAGCCTGTAGAGGAACATCCCCAGGCCCCGATGAGATTCGATATGAGATGATAAAGCATCTTAATCATGATGACATGATTAAGTTGCTAGAAGTGTACAATGATATTTGGAAAAGCCAGACTTTTCCAAATTCATGGCACTTCGCACACATCATTCCCATATTGAAAGGAGGGGGAAATCCCAGATCCGCCATCTCTTACCGCCCAATTGCGTTGACAAGTTGCTTATGCAAGGTCATGGAAAGAATTGTTAATAGTAGGCTATTGCATTTTTTAAATACCAGAAATTTACTAGTTGACGAGCAGTGCGGCTTCCGAAAGGGACGCCAAACTCTCGATCAGCTAGTAAAACTGGAAAGTCACATTCATGAGGCATTTGCCAAAAAGCATTTTTTGATATCAGTATTTTTAGACATAGAAAAAGCCTACGACATGACTTGGCGACATGGCCTACTCAGAAAACTTTATGCTTTCGGATTACGTGGAAACTTGCCTTGTTTCATCCAAAATTTCATTTCTGACAGAACGTTTTCTGTCAAATTATTTTCTGACAACGTCACTTTCTCGGACATTTTTGTCCAGGCAAACGGGGTCCCACAAGGAAGTGTCTGTCTCCAACATTATTTTTATGTGTATTAAATGACATTTTACCATCTCCTCCTCGGAATCTTAAATACTCACTGTACGCCGATGATTGTGCATTATGGCACTCCAGCAATAATGCAGAGTTCTCGGCAAATCAGATCCAATTGGCACTGGATATGATTCATAACTGGGGCCTCCAGTGGGGTTTTAAGTTTTCCATTAAAAAGAGTATTGGCGTGGTTTTTACACATAGGAGAAAGCCCAACATCAAGCTAACTCTAGACAACCATCCAATACCTATTCAAAATTCAGCTAGATTTCTTGGACTACTCTTTGATAGTAGATTAAATTGGAAAGACCACATTGGTCAGTTAAAGAATAAATGTCAAAAAGCACTTAATTTATTAAAGTGCATTTCTGGACACAAATGGGAGCTGATAGAAAGTCTTTACTGATGTTATATAAATCCCTGATTAGGTCTAAAGTAGATTATGGGTCAATCGTGTATGGCTCGGCAACGAGCTCAACTCTGAAAGGTTTGAATGTAGTACAGAATGCGTGTTTACGAGTCTGTCTTGGAGCCCTTATGTGCACTCGCACCGAGCGCCTAGAGGTAGAGTCGGGAGTACCTCCCCTCCGTCTTAGACGCGACCAGCTTGCGCTGACCTATGCCGCAAAGGTAGCCAGGCAGCCCCAACATCCCAACAGGGATGTTTTGCGCCGGCAGGTAGGGCCCAGTATCGCGGCGGGAAGCCGCTGGGCAATAGACTCCATGACCTCACAGAAAAAGTCGGTATAGATCTCTCTACCATCGATACCCTGGTTCAATCAAATATAGCACCGTGGGAAACACCCAATTTTTCTACTGTCGTAGACTGGCTACCATCAGCCAAAGCCACGGTGTCGGAGGTGGAGGTACGCCAGAGGTTCAGAGAGATCCTAATTAAACATCTTTCCTTTTTTCATTTATATACCGACGGGTCCAAGACAGACGATGTGTG
>NW_028236128.1:0-8636 GCF_977035675.1 Penaeus japonicus | reverse complement strand
GATATCTCTTACGCGTCTTTATCTGGAGTTTTTCTACTCCTCTTTTGCTTAATTGTCTGTATGGGTGTGTGTGTCTTTTGTGTGTTGTTTGGGGATGTGGGTGGCTTTGTCTGTCTGTCTGTTGGTTGTTTAATGATTGGTTGTATAGCGGATAAGGTACCTTCCTGTTTGTATGTGTGTATATTTGTATGTTCAAGCGTATACTGTGTGTATGTATTGTATTTTTTTTACTGTTTTTCCCAATCTCATCATATTACGTAAAAAGATATATCACTTTTTAAATTACGCACGAGTGTGTGTGTGTGCGTAGCTTTCATCACTGTAGTTAAAAACCCACGCACCTTTTGATCAATCAAAAAAAAGTAAATATAAAGACTTTTACATTTGCCCCGAGTGTAAAATTGTTTGCAGAGTCTCTTAAAGCCTGCGAACACCCATTTCTTCCAAGCAAAAAATAAGTTTCCTATAAAAAAATTATAAAAAAAAAAAAGCGTATTCCTGAAAGAGCATCAAAGGTTTATCTATTGCACCCTTTAGCTAAACTTTCCGGGTCAGTGTCTAGCGTTTTTGTGCTATTATCGCTCCTTATGTATTATCTAGAGCATGGGAAAATTATCGGGCGTTTCTAGAGTACAGTCGGTTAATTTCCGCTTGATACATGGAGTAGTTTCATTGTTTTTGGATTGTGTTAGAGTAGGTGATTGAAAATTCAATAGGTTGGTTTGGTTTCATAGCCTATCCTCCTCTGCCGCAAAAAGGGGGAGAGGTGTAGTGAGGGCAGTGAGGGTATTAGGGTCGTGTGGGCGCTGCGTGAAATGAACTTGCTTCTTGAGAGGATGGGTCAGAGGGTGGCACAGGGAATGGAAGAATGGCTTCTCTCTTTATATCTTCTTGCTTCTCTCTCTCTCCTTATGCATGTTCATATATAAAAAATAGAAATATAATTTTATATAAAAGTGTGTGGTGTTTGTGTTGTCGTGGGGTGGTTTTGTGTGTACGTGTGTGTTTTGTGTGTGTGTGGGGTGTGTGTGTGTGTGTGTGTGTTGTGTGGGATCTGTGTGGTGTATTTGTGTGTGTGTGTGTGTGTATACATTATATATATAATTTAATATAAAATATATATTTATATATATATATTTATATATTATATATTATATAAAATATATATATATATATGTTAAAATAATATATTATTATATTATATAATTATATATGTATATATATTATATATATTTATATATATAATATATATATATATATATATATATATGTATATATATTCATTACATATATATATATATATTATATAATATATATTTATATATATTTTAATATATAATATATATATATTATATATAATAATTTTATATATATACATATATACATATTAAAATATATAATATATATATATTATATATATATATACTTACATATTATATATATAATTATATATTTATATTATATAAAATATATATATATGTATATATATATATATATATATTTATTTATTATATTTATATTTACATATTATATATATATGAATATGCATATGTGTATATATATTATATATATATTATATATATATATTATATATATATATATAATTTTATATAAATATTATGAATGCCTATATATATTAAAAATAGATATGTATTTATTATACATATGTATATAAATATATACATATATATATTATATATTATATATATAATTATATTTATATGTATAATTTTCTTATTTATATATTTATATAATTTAATTATTATATATATATAAAAATATATTATGGGATGTAGTTTGGTGTTTTATATATAAAATATATATATATATATATAATATTTTTAATTTTAAAATATATATATATATATATATATATGTATATTATATATAATTGATAGATAGATAGATTAGATAGATAGATGATAGATAAGTAGATATTAGTATAGATTATAGATATATAGATGATATAGATATAGTATATAGATAGATATAGTATAATATAAATATACATATTTTATATATATATTTAAAATTAAAATATATATTTATTCATTTTTATTGTATATGCGATATTTATACATTTATTTATATATATATATATATTTATATATATTATATGATATATATTATATATATATACATTATACACATTATATTTTATATTTTATATATATATATATATATATATATATATATTATAAATATACCCTATATACATATTTTATATATATATATATATTATAGTAGAAAATATATATATTATATAATATGTTATTATATATTATTCTAATATATATTAATATATAGTATATTATATAGATATATAGTTTAATATAGTTATAGTATAGATATATAAATATATTTTATAGAATATATATATATAATTATATCTATATATATATAAATTATATATAAAATATACATATACATGTATATAAATATATATATATATATATATATATATATATAGACATATAAAATATTTATATTTAATATAATAGATATATTATAGTGTATATATATAGCTATATATATATATATATATATTATATAAGAATATATAATATATATATATAGTACATATATATATATATATATAGTATATTATTATATATAAACATATAAATATATATATAATTAATATATAAGATAAATATATAATATATATATATAATATTTATATAATGTTTGGTGTGTGTTGTGGTGTATATATAATATATATTTATAAACCTATATTTAATATATATTATATATAGATAGATATATATAATATATATATTATTATATATATATATACATATAATTGTAAATAGATAATATTATATATTTATATATATATATAATATATATAGATAAAATTTATATAATATAGATTCATTATTGTGTAGGGTGTGTTGTGGGGGAGATGTAAGTTGTACTGATATTAAATGACATGAGGATGAGGATCATTAATAGTCTACTCTCTAAGTCATAATAATAATTAATAATAATAATAATAATAATAATATATTAAAATAATATAATAATATGGATAATATAATGAGGATAAAATAATATTAATAAGAATAAATATTGATAATTATAATAATAATGATAGATAATGATATTAAAGGATTTGTAAATAATGATAACATTATTATTATTATTATATTATCATTAACATTAGTCTTATTACATGAGAAATAAGAATAACAATAATGAAATAATATAGTGATAATAATAATAATGATGATTATAATAATATGATAATGATAATATAATAAAATAATATTAATATAATATTAATAATAAGGATAATTTATATTAATAATATAATAATAAAAATAATAATTTATAATAAAGTAATAATGATATTAATAGATTATAATAGAAAAGTATTAGAATTACAATATAATGATAATAATGATGAGAACTAGAATATTGAAAATAATTGTTTATATATGATATGCATAAGTGATATATTATAATAGTATAAGGTGTTTATATAATTACAGTTCAATGATATGATAAATTAATATTGAAAAGGATAAAAAGATTAGAGAGATTGATAAAAGTTACATGATTATAATGCGATAATAAGGTGAATTGATAACAAAAATACTCATAATAATAATGATTGTTGTGATTATGATAACAATAATGATAACATTTTCAATGCTAATATGAATGATAATGATGATCATAACAAATGATAATAATGGTAGTGATCATAATATTAATATTAATAAGAATAACAATTATTATTATAAAATAAACAATTATAATGATAATGATAACAATAAAAAAAACAATAATAAAGATGTTGACGATAAACAACACCAAAGACAATCCAACCAACAATAAATCCCAACGTATTTAAACTCAAACAAAATACAAAATAGATTTCCAAAAATACAACCGCTGACAGATGCTGCTTCTACAGTGACCATGCAATACAGTCTCCCCGATCAAGCATAATTCAGTGAGATACTGTTCTCGAATATGACAGTTAGACTTACGTGCATCCTTGTGGACGCCCGAAAGAAACCCATTGAGGGCGGAGTTTACACTCAATTACATTATTTTCCGTGATTTACAGTTTGCGGAGGCATGTTCGAATGTGTTTGTTGTTTTTTTCTATGTCTTATGTGTTGTAAGTCTATATATTGTGTGTTGTGTTTTTTGTTAGAATGTTCAAATACACACACCACACACTCAAACTTATATAATTCTATATTATATATATATATATATATATAGAAATATATATATATCCATATATATATATATATATCTAATAAATAATGTGTGGGTTGGTGTGTGTGTGTTGTGTGTGTGGGTGTAGTGTGTGTGTGTGGTTGGTTGTGTTTTTTTATTGTTATAGTAACTAATATAAAAAAATATATTAATTTCATCACAATTAACAATTTCTTTTTATCATTATTAAATAGTATCATCATTATCATCTTCATTTATTATCCCATTATGTTTTATAATAGGATCATTATTATTATTTTCATTATCATGTATCACTATTGCATTTCATTATCACTAACATTATTCTCAGGTTTCAGTGTACACTATTTATAATAATCATTTCATCAGCATTGAATCATTATTATCCACGATCATTATTAGCATTATCACATCTTATTAATATATCATCATCCATCACCCCCATCTATCATTATAATCACATTAGGTTCTGATTATGTCCCCCATCATTACAATATATCATGCCATCCCAATGTCATTTATGGAGTCATAATGCGGGCGAGATAAGAAAGGCTTATAGATGCTTAGATGCTAGAGCTGATCATCATCAACAGCAGTACTAACATGTCATTATTACTATCAGATGTACCAGTATTGTTCAGTATCATTTATTATCATCTTCATGTGTATGATCTTGATTATCATCATTTACATTACTTTTTAGATAATCAAGTTATAGTTAATCATTATTATTTATGATTAGCTTATATCAGTGTCAGTTAGTATATTACATTTATCATAATATTCTTATGCTATTATCATCATCAATATCTATCATTAGTACATTTTTATCTCATATTTATTATATCAACTCTATGATTATTACTATAACATTATTAAACATTATCCTTATTAATTGTATAAAAAAAAAGTAAAAAAAAAAAAAAAATCATATTTGTATTATTATTATTGTTTATATCTATAGCAGTAATCATTATTTAGATTATCACCATTAACATAATTGTTTTTATCATCATCATTGCATATTTTCTTTCCTATATTCATTCTTTTACTACGACATATATTGTCATCAGTGCTACCATTACTTATCTTTATTATTAATATCATCATTTAATCCTCATCATGGCCCTATTAGTTATCATGATATTATTGTTTACCATTAGTATTATTATCAAAATTATCATGATTGAGTCATAATTATGAACAACCTTACTTTATCCATAACATTAACACCATAATCATTATCATCATACTAGTAATTACAATATCATTGTTAATATCATATCTTTTTCATTGTATCGTTACATCATTATTATTAATCATATATCATCATTAATATCAGCATCCTATCATCATTAATATTATCCTGATTAGCATCATCATTGTATTATCATTACATTTCATCCCATATTATCATCATTAACAACATTGTAAAATTACTAAGCATTGTTTTTTTCAGCAATAATAATTTCATTATCTTATCAATCATTTTATCATTATCATCATATCATTATAATACATCTCAATAGCATTATATTATCATCGCTATTCATATTAATAATATTATCTAATTTTTATTCCTTTATCATTGTCTTTATCATCATTAGTTTACTGTAATTGTTATCATCAGTACTATTCTATTAAATGTGATTACGACACTCTCATTATCACTATTTACATCAATACCATTTTCTTCTATTAGAAGTAGTAATAATATGTATACTACTCTACTATTCACATCATTATTTTCATCATGTATCAGTATTGATTCGTTGCTGTTACAGTTATCAATAGATTATCATAATTGGCATTATTATCATTATAATACGCATTAATGTATCATGATATCATCTGATACATGTTTTATTGCAATCATTATTGTTAGATTTAATTACCTACTGCCATTGTTGTTACTATTATCATTATCAATTATTAATTATCATGTAGATCATTAGCAGGATTTTTCTTATAATCATTATCGATTATTACTATTATTACTATCATATTATCATCTTTATTATCACAATTGTTGATATTATCCATTATCAAAATTTAGTTATTATATCATCATTATCGTTGCCATTATTTTTTATCATTAGTTATCCTTATCATCATATTATTATCAATATAATCATTATTAGAATTTCTATCATTGTAAACTCCCATCAGATATCATAATATCATGCTATTGGTTGATTATGTATATATTTCTTGCTCTTGATCGGTTTATGGTTTCATCATATTCTCATTATCATTATTATTGAGAATACTAATCAGTTTCATCATCATTAATTTTCATCACGCCTCTCGTGGTTTCCTCATATTGTTTTTTGCGATCGATTATCTATCATCATGATATTGGAAGAAATTAGCTTTAATCAAATAGAGATTAATACACACCTTTCTCATTACAACTTTTTTTTTATTATCAGAACCTCTTTGTCATCGTAATTTTATTATCATCTTAAAATCTTCATTAATATTTACTATTAGTAAATTATTAGTATTATTATCATATGGTTTTGTCATCAACCATTATTACTAATTATCATTATCATCACCACAAATAATGTCTTAACATCAATACTTTTTACTACTATTTAAGAAATCATCATCATTAGCTATCAACTCATTATCATATATTTGCTGCCATTATATTATCAGCATCGTCCTCATACCTTATATTAATAAAATCTATTATAAACACATTTTATAACATTACCAATGTTATACCAGTATTAGTGTTTCCGCATCAGATCATCATGAATGTATATCATTAAACTACTATTTATAGTGTTACCTTATATCATTCACATTCCATTAGATAATTATTTCCATTACTACTGCTCCTGCTCTATCATTACTACATGCTTCCGTAAAGTGATCTTACTATCTCTATTACTACTTATAATATCAACATTCCTAAATACGTGCGACATCGTTATAACCACTTATTTATTACCGGATTAGTAACAAATCCTAATTTTCATGAGCTACTATTACAATCAATTCACGTCTGTAATCAATACAGATTTGACAGTGAATATCCATGCTACAATCGCCCTTATAAATGTTAATAACTCTTACATGCAACTGATAGAAAACGAGAATCATATTATAACAGACAGACAGAACAACAACTAAAGAGAGACAACAGGCAGACAGACATACCCTAGGTTCATCCTACTGACGCTCCGGCACAAACCTGGCTCCGCGGCTTCCAAAGGGTGAGTCAGGATGGGAGCAGGCTCAGGGTGTCGGGTTAAGCAGGGCGGAATGGTTGTCGGGTGGGCCATCTGTGCGTAGCGCAGGAAGCGTGTCACCCACGCAGCTTGCCAGACGTCGCCGGTCTCCGTCGGATGTCCGAGGGCTGACTTTGGCGGGGCGTTGCAGGTTGGCGAGGGTGCCTGGAAGGTGCCGCGACGGCGAGTGTCGGCCCTTCGAGGTTGTGCACATGCATCCGAGTGGCGTGGCAGGCCGAACGGCGACAACTGCCCTGCTTCCCTACCCAGGCTCTAACCTCTCACAACCCCCTGGCTGCCAGCCGCTGCCGCCGCGCCGCCGCTGTCGCCGCTCCCTGCCTCCTCTGAGGATTTTTGCACGCTTCAGCCCTCCGTCCCTCCCCGCGGCGGCACACACCCGGCCCGCCCACCCCTCGCCGCCACGACACAAATCTCTGGAACTAAATGCGCATCGCAAGCAAACTGTTACTCACCGGACAAACACACCTAAGTCGGCTCCCGTGTTGCGAAAAAAACACACCTTTGGCAAGTCGTGGTGGAGGAGCACCCTCACTGAGCCCCCGACTTTCTTAACCCGACCTCACCCACCATCGCCGCTTTCTCGCCATTCCGAAAAGGATCGACAATTATCCGCCATTAATCGTTTCCATTGGTATCAGTCCACACCATGCTCCCCGGCCCATTTCCTTATCTTTTTTCATTCTCTCTCCTTCTTCCTTCACTCTCTCTCTTCCCCTCTCTCATCACCGCTCTCTCTCATCTCAGACTGCATCATGTCTCGCTGGAATATTTCATGGCTTGTGAACCCTTCCATTGCATGCGAACCCGATCTGGCCAGCGAGGCTCCTCCCCGAGCATTAGCTCCAAACCCAGCGCCGTGTCAAGCACCAGAATTCCAGATTAACGCGATGGTAGCAGAAAATTTCCCTCCGAATTTTTCACTGGATTCCCTCCATTGCTGACATCATTGCAAGTTCAGTTAACCCCGCGAGCTATGGACAATCACTTTCGACATTGGCGCCGCTCCGCCCGCCCGCATCGGCTAAGAAACTCTCGCAGAGGCAACGCATCTTCAACATGTCAAACCAGCCAACGAACCTGGATTACAACCCTCTCTGGCCAACGCTGAACTGAAATAGGCCTATTACTTCTCATAATCATGTCAACAATCAACATTCT